>NC_091472.1:11486483-11789493 GCF_036971445.1 Narcine bancroftii
GAACAGGGGATTAGAGAAATGTCTAGTTTTTCATTTTTAAAAGGTGATTTGGCAATGAGGAAATGGAGACCTCTTGATTTAGTGCAGACGTGGATGTCCGGGAGACTAGAAGACTCCATGACTTCCCACATCTGACACTGTGAGCAGCAAACTGCCTTAACACTCATCCCGCCTCTTTCTTTTCTCACCTTACAAGAGAAAAATAAAAAGATCTATTAAATTAAATATCATCGTCTTACCTTAGCCCTGATTTGCTCATCCTCAGCCTCTTAACGCCGAAGCCTCTTGAGGAAAAGCCTAGAAGCCCCACTCCTTCTCCGTGCCACTCACTCACTGGGCCCCTCATCGCTGGCCGCTCCCATGTACTCACCCTCTTTTTATTTGCCTTTGACCAATGAAGCTGAACGATCTCTCCTTGCTCCACCTCCTCTGTAGATAAAGTCCGAGCACCATTCCACATCCAGCAGGAGGCCCGTACCACATCTGGCAGGAGGTCTTTACCACATCCGGCAGGAGGTCCATACCACGTCCGGCAGGAGGTCCATACCACATCCGGCAGGAGGTCCATACCACATCCGGCAGGAGGTCCATACCACATCCGGCAGGAGGTCCATACCACGTCCGGGAAGATGTCCATACCACATCCGGCAGGAGGTCCATACCACATCCGGCAGGAGGTCCATGCCACATCCGGCAGGAGGCCCGTACCACATCTGGCAGGAGGTCCATACCACATCCGGCAGGAGGTCCATACCACATCCGGCAGGAGGTCCATACCACATCCGGCAGGAGGTCCGTACCACATCCAGAAGGTGGTTCATACCACACCCGGCAGGAGGACCATACCACATCCGGCAGGAGGTCCATACCACATCCGGCAGGAGGTCCATACCACATCCGGCAGGAGGTCCGTACCACATCCAGCAGGAGGTCCGTACCACATCCGGCAGGAGGTCCGTACCACATCCGGCAGGAGGTCCATACCACATCCGGCAGGAGGACAGTAAAACATCCGGCAGGAGGTCCATACCACATCCGGCAGGAGGTCCATACCACATCCGGCAGGAGGTCCATACCACATCCGGCAGGAGGTCCATACCACATCCGGCAGGAGGTCCATACCATATCCGGCAGGAGGACCATTCCACATCCAGCAGGAGGATCATTCTTTTTATGATTCTTTTTCAAGATTTTCAAAGGGCTTTACAAGAAGCAGGAAACAAATAGAAGCCATTAATCAATGGTAACATGTAAAAAGGAATATGCAGGTAAAAACAGTTATATAATAAAATAAAATATATTCTGTATAACCATAATACCATAACAGTCAATCAGAAATAAACAATGATAACATAAGCTAAATTGTAAATAGATTAAAAAAGTAAATATTATACAATACTCCAAATATCTTCCATTTCCCTTCTAAAGTTCTCACAATGGGATTGAGACACAGTTAAATTCAAATAGGTTTTCTCAGTTAATCCAATAAAGTCCAATAAATGGATAATGTATGATATAGACACTGAGAACTCAAGGTTTCTCTTCATCATCTGTACCTCATCCTTCTGTACCATTATTCCCTCGGTGCTGGTCTAGAAGCTACTATCTCTAGCCCTCTGTACCTCCCTCTGCCATTGGATCTTTGACATCCTCATCGGAAGACCAGTCAGTACAAATTGGAAACAATGTTTCCACCACACTGATTAACCACACAGGTACATTCCAAGGATGAGTGCTTAACTCACTGCTCTACTCATTATGAACACATGACTGTGTCGTGAGGCCCAATTCCATTGCGATCTACACATTTGCCGACAACTCCATAATTGTTGCAGAATCACAAATGCTAATGAGAAAGTGTACAGGTGGGACATAGATGTTGTGTGTGTAACAACAACAACCTTCCCCTCGTTGTCAACAAAAATAAAGAGAAGATTGTGGACCTCAAGGGGAAGTCAGCAGAAAATGACCCATTCCTCACAAAGGGCTCAGGAGCACAGATTTTCAAATTCCTGAATGTTAACAGCTCAAAACATCTGTTCTGTAGTCTCCATGTTGATGCATTCCCAAAGACGGCTCGCCAGTGAAAACATAGTTTGAAGTGTCTGTGGAGATTCAGTATGTCATTGAAGAAACTCATTCTGGTTGTTGCATCATGGTCTGGTAGGGAAGCACCACCTTTCAGTAAAAGGATAAACTCTAAAGGGAGGTTAATTCAACCTGCAATATCATCCAGCAGGAGGTCCATTCCACATCTGGCTAGAGGCCCATTACACATCCAGCTGGAGGACCAATCCACATCCAGCATGAGGCCCAATCCACATCCAGCAGGAAGCCCATTCCTCATCCAGAATGTGGTCCATTCCACATCCAGCAGTTGGTCGATTCCTCATCTGGCTAGAGGCCCATTACACATCCAGCAGGAGGACCAATCCACATCCAGCATAAGGCCCAATCCACATCCAGCATGAGGCCCAATCCACAACTAGCAGGAATCCCATTCCACATCCAGAAGGTTGTCCATTCCACGTCCAGCACGAAGTCCATTCCATATCTGGCAGGATGTCCATTTCACATCCAGCAGGAGGTCCATACCACATCTGGCAGCAGGTCCATTCCACATCTGGCAGGAGTTCCGTTCCACTTCCAGTAGGAAGTTAATACCACTTCTGGCAGGAAGCCCATTCCACATCCAGAAGGAGGTCCATTCCACATCAAGAAGGAGGCCCATTGCACATCCGGCAGGAGGACTATTCCAAGTCTTGCATTTGGCAGGAGGCCCATTTTTTCATGTTTCTTTTTCAATATTTTCATTGGCCTTTACAGAAACAGGAAACAAATAGAAGACATTAATCTATGGAAATATATAGAAAGGAAAATGCAGATAAAAAATAGTTGTATAAAAAAATTAAATCTATTGTGAATAACCACAATGGCATAACAAGCTAACAGAAATATAGGTGGGAAACGCTTAAACAATAACATATGGTGAATTGAAAACTATTTCAAAAAGTAAATATTATACTATACTCCAAATTCTATTCCCTTCCCTTCTGAAGTTCTCTGGAATGTCCACATAAATTCATTAGCGTTAAATGAGAACCTAAACTCAGCAAGCAAGGTGCCAAATGATCTTATAAGTTCTGAAAATAATGAATAAAAGCAGCCCATAAATATAGAAAGTTTAAATGCGATTCAGTGGAAGAACATCTGATTTTGTATAAAGTTAGGCATAACACGATCCACCATATCAGATAGCCATTGAGTATTGGAAGGAGCGACAGCATCTTTCCATCTCATAAACATTGAAAGTCTAGCAACAAGGTGGCAAAAAAGACCTCATGGGTTTGAGACATAGTTAAATTCAAATAGGATGTCTCTGTTGATCCAAAAATGGCAACTATAGGATTAGGTATCCACTGTATCTTGTCCTAAAATACCATTATTCCTTTAGTGCTGGTCAAATGCAAAAACTCTAGCCCTCTCTACCCCACTCTGCAATCTGATCCATGACATTCTCTTCGGAAGACCACAGTCAGTATGAATTGGGAACCATGTCTCCTCCCCACTGATTATCAACACAGGTGCACTCTAAGTACGTGCGCTTAGCCCACTGCTCTACCCATTATAAACCCCTGACCGTGTGGCGATGCACAATTCCATTGCTATCTACATGTTTGCCGACGACACCACAATTATCGGCAAAGTAACAAATGAAATGATGAAGTGTACAGGAGAGACATAGATCGGCTCGATTATTGAGAAACAACAGCAAACTTTCAATCAATATCACCAAAACAAAGGACATGATTAGGGACTTCAGGGTGAGGTCAGCAGAACACAACTCGGTTCTTATGGAGGGCTCAGGAGTGGGGATTATCAAGAACTTCAAATTCCTCGGTGTTAACATCTCTGAAGGTCTGTCCGGGAACCTCCATGTTGATGCATTCAAAAAGTTCTCTAGAGGCAATACTTTGTGAGGTGGGTTAGGATATTCAGTATCTCATCGAAGTTGCTCATTAACCTCCAGAGGTGTACTATGGAGAGCATACTGGGTGGTTACATCACTGTCTGGTTTGTAGGCACCAGATCTCAGGATAAGGGTAAACTCTCATTGGTGGTTAACTCAGCCTGCGACGCCACAAGCAACAAAATTCACTCCATTGTGAATGTCAACAATGTCTCATGGGGTGTTGCCTTCAAAAAAGAAGCCTCTATCATCAAGAATCTCCAATACCGAGATCATAACCTCTTCACTCTGCTACCATTAGGGAAAAGCCAGTAGAGCCACGGACGAGCAGTCAATGCCACAAGGACAGCTTCTTCTCCGATTCCATCAGATTCTTCAATAATCTCCATCAGATCCTTCAATAATCAATGAGCCAAAGACACGACCTTGCTTTTATGTGCACTTACTTTTTATAGTAATGTTGTAGGATGGTAATAACATGAATGTTTGCCCCAAATCACAGAATTTCATGATGTGTCCTTGACAATAAATTCTGATTCTGAATCTGATAACATATGAGAGATATCTTGACAAAAATGGAGAGAGAAGAATGAGACAAAAGCATATTTAACAAAGTACCTTTTTAGTTAGCAGGCCCATTTCACATCCGGCAGGAGGCTCATTCATTTTATGTTTCTTTTGAAATATTTTCATCGGCCTTTACAGAAACAGGAAACAAATAAAATCAATGGTAATATCTAACAAGGAATATGCAGTTAAAAAAATGCAATTGTACAATAAAAATCAATCTATTATATATAACCACAATATCAGAACATGCAAAAAGAAATAAAGGTGGGAAATTGTTAAAATTTATAACATAGGGTTAATTGCAAACATTTTAAAAAGTAGACATTCTACTAAAGTCCAAATTCCTTGCCGATAACTCTGTAATTGTTGGGAGAATCACAAATGGTAATGAGGAAGCGAACAGGAGGGACATGGATCAACTGGTTGAATGCAAACATCAACAACCTTTCGTTGCATGTCACCAAAACAAAGGAGACGATTTCGGACCTCTGGTAAAAGTCAGCGGAAAATGACCCAGTTTTCATGGAGGGCTCAGGAGTGCAGGTCTTCATGAACCTCAAATTCCCGAGTGTTAACATCTTCTAAGATCTGTCCTGGAGCCTCCATGTTGATATATTCACTACCATTAGTGTCTACAATGTTTGAGGAGTCTGACGAAATTTGGAATGTCATCGAAGACACTCGTTACCCTCCACAGGTGCACTGTGGAGAACATTCTGGCTGTTTGCATTACTTCCTGGAAATTGAACCGACAACTCTCAGGAAAGGATAAATCAAGTGGGTGGTTAATTCAACCTGCGATACCACAGGCAACAGAATTCCCTCCATCAAAAACATAAACATGAGGCGTTATCTTAGAAAAGAATTCTCTATCATCCAAAACCCCCACCACCCAGACCATAACCTCTTCACACTGCTACCATTGGGGAAAAGGTACTGGAGCCCAAGGACGAGCAGTCAATGCCCCAAGGACAGCTTCTTCCCTGATTCCTTCAGATCCTTCAATATTCAATGAACCAAAGACTATGCATTGCTTTTTTCTGCATTATTCTTTTGACTTTTTAGAGTAATGTTGTCGATGGTTATAACGTGAATGTTTCCACTGTGATGCTGCCCCAAATCATAGAATTTCATGACTTGTTCTGGACAATAAGTTGATTCTGAATCTGAAAACATAGGAAAGATATCTACACAAAAAGTGGAAAGAGACCAAAACATATGTAACATAGAAGCGAGTACAACAGGAGGCCCTTTGCTCATCTGGTAGGAGGACTATTGCACACCCGGCAGGAGGATCATTCTTCTTTTGATTCTTTTTCAATATTTTCATTGTCCTTCATGAAAACAGGAAACAAATAGACACCTTTAATCAATGGTAATATGTAAAAAGGAATATGCAGATAAAAATCAGTTGTATAATAAAAATCAATCTATTACATATATCTATAGTATCATAACATTCAAAGAGAAATAAAGATGGGAAACGCTTAAACAATTAGAACATTAGGCTAATGGAGAAAGATTTTAAAAAGTAAACATTATACTATCGTCCAACGTCCTTCTCCTTCCCTTCTGAGGTTCTCCTGTTAGTACATATAACTGCACTAGCATTAAAGGAAAACACAAACTCACAAAACAAATTCCAAGTGATCTTATAAGTGATGAAAATAATGAATAAAAGGCCTCATAAACATAGAAAGTTTAAATGCGATACAGGTGAGCAACACCTGATTTTATAATACAAAGTTAGGCACGCCAACATATCAGATAGACATTGAGTATTTGAAGGAGGAACAGCACCTTTCCAGCTCATCAACATTGAACGTCTCGCAACAAGGGAGGCAAAAGAGACCACGTGGCATTGAGACGTCATTAAATTGAAATTGGTTGTCTCGGTTGATCCAAAAATGGCAATTATTGGATGAGGTATCAGATTGACCCTGAGAACTAAAGCTTCTCTTCATCAACTGTAGCTTGTCCTTCAATACCATTATTCCCTCAGTGCTGGTCAAGAAGCTACAAACTCTCGCCCTCTGTAACCCACTCAGCAACTGGATCCTTGACTTTCTTATCGGAAGACCACAGCAGTATAAATTGGAAATGAAGTCTCCTCCCCACTGATTCTCAACTCAGACACACTCCAAGGATGTGTTTAGCCCACTGCTCTACTCATTATATACCCAAGACTGTGCTGTGAGGCACAATTCCATTGTTATCTTCATGTTTGCTGACATCTCCACAATTGTTGGGAGATTCAGAAATGGTAACCAGGAAGCGTACAGGAGGGACATGGATGAGCCAGTTGAATGTGTAACAACAGCCTTCCCTCAATTTTACTAAAACAAGGGGGGGGGGGGGGGAGTCACGTGACAGAGTCGCGTCTGTTCTGCGAAAACAAGCCCTCCACAGAGAAAAGAAAAAAAAATGAAGCTGAATAAAGGAAACAGAGAGAAGCTGCAAGAAAAAGTAAGCAAGAAGACCCAGAAGATGGCTCCAAAGAAGGAGAAGATGAGAGCGAAAGAAAAATGCCAGAAAGTAAAGAGGAAGGGAGCTCCCATCAAGCATATCGCCCAGCCCCTGAAGCCGGTAAGCATTCAGCAGGGTGGCAACCTCTCCTGCAGTGGACTGCAAAAATAGTACTCAGAGCGAGAAAAAGAATGGCAGCTGAGCATTCGCGAGGAGTCACGCACGCGCAGTGCACATGTTACAGAGAAAACAATGACGGGAGAGAGGCCCAACATTGGGACATGACCGAAACAGCTGAGGGAGCCAGGAAGGTGACATCGAGGGAAGAGGAGGCACTAAGAGGACAAGAGAAGGAGCCAGAGAAGGAAGAAAAAGACAAAGACAAAGACCCGCACAGGAAAGCAGAAGGTAAAAAAGACAAGCAGCTGATAGGTAAGGATTATTATAATGAATAAATGAAGACACTAAAAGACATTTTAATGAGAGAATTTAATACAGTTCAAAAAAAGGGAAAGGCAGACGACAGAATGCAGAAGATGGAACTGTCTATTGTAGATGAAGTGGAAGAAAGAGAGGCAGCTGTGGAGTTCAACTTGGCAAAAGCAGTATTGTGGAAATAAAGCTATAATTTCGTGCTCCGACATCCAGCAGTACTAAAAGTATTCATCCCTGGGGAGCAGAACAGACTATTCTCAGATCCGAAAGAAGGCTAAAGCTTTGCAGGACGATTGTCATACAGTCAACGAGATGAGACGAGAAGTATTAAGAAAGACTGCCCGGACAATGTATAGAGATAAGTTGTAAAGATGATAATGTGAATACAGAGGTTGAAAAAGATAAGGGGAAAAAGAAAAAAGAAGGAGCTTTGTTATATTTATTGAAAAATGTTAAGTTTTTCTCTGGGGAGGGCTGGGGGAGGGGGAAGGACTGCACTGCAAAATCTGTAGATGCTTGCGGTTATTATCGCAACCCAGGTGGAAAAGGGAGCTGTTGTTGACTGGCAAGGAGTCAAATACAACCCAATACAGGGGAGGGGAGGGGTTAATGTTACTTTGGCTAGGAGTATATTTTGTGTTAGTTTTCATTGGGGATTCTGGGGTATTTTGTTTTTTAGTCGTGTTGTTGTGCACTGAAACGGGCAAGGATAATTCAAAGAGCAATACCGGAAAAAAGGAGATGGAGAGGCCAAAGAGGCGAGAGAGAATTGAAAATGGAGCGATAAGATGGGTACATTAGATTATATGACCTTAAATGTTAATGGAATACACAACCATATTGAAAGGAAAAGGTTCCTGACATAACTCAAAAAGGAGAGAATAGACAGCATTTGTGCAAGAAACACAATTAACCAAGATAGAACATAGTAAATTGAGGAAAGTCTGGGAAGGTCATGTAGTGGCATCATCATACAATGCAAAAGCCAGGGGAGGGGCTGTACTAGTTAATAGGAATTTTCCAATTAATATAAAGGATGGAATAACAGATCCAGCGGGCAGGTATGTAATGAGGAAGTGCCAGATTTACTAATGAAGAAGATCAGGAATTCATGCAGGATATCTTCCAAAAGATAGTGGATACACAGGAACATATCTTCTAGCATGTGGGGGAGGAGTTCAACTTCAACCTGGACCCAATGATACATAAAACTGGGAAGACAATTAACAAAAAGAATAAAGTAACCAAATTTATGCTAAAATCAATGCGGGATATGAAATTAATTGATATATGGAGGAGGCAACATCCAAAAGAAAGAGAGTACTCATATCACTCGAATAGACATAAGACCTATTCAAGGATAGATATGTTTTTGATGTCGCCGCAGATCCAAGGGAGAGTTCAAAAGCAAGACTATTATCCAATCACTCACCCTTGTTAATAACAATTGAATTAGTGGATGTTCCACCAAAAACATATAGATGGAGACTAAACCTTATACTGTTAAAAAGGCAAGATTTCAGGGAATATATTGAATACCAAACTAAAATATATTTCATGATAAATAGAATCAGTAAAAGAAAAGTTCATACTATGGGACACAATTATTAGACACAAAAAGAATATAAACGGGAAGTAGAACAGTTGGAAAAAGACATTGAAATTATAGAAAAGGAATTATTGAAAAGTGACAACATAGACAAAAAGGGAGAATTGGCAGAGAAAAAAAACTAAAATACGAAACACTACAAACATATAAAATGGAGAAATACATAATGAAAATAAAGCAAAGATATGATGAATTGGGAGAGAAACCCACAAAATATTGGCTTGCAACTTAAAACAGAGCAAGGAAAAGAACATTACTGGTGAGAAGAAAAGATGATAAACATTTCCCATCAGAGATTAAAGGATTTGTTTTAAAATTCTGTAAGTAATGGTATCAAAGCAAAAATACAGGAAAGAATGATAAAATTGACGAGTTTTTATCTAATATCGAACTGCCACAACTACAAGTAGAAGATCAAAACAAACTGACAAAACCCTTTAAGAATGAAGAAGTAGAGGATATATTCTTTCTTTTTCTTTGGCTTGGCTTCGCGGACGAAGATTTATGGAGGGGGTAAAAAGTCCACGTCAGCTGCAGGCTCGTTTGTGGCTGACCAGTCCGATGCGGGACAGGCAGACACGATTGCAGCGGTTGCAAGGGAAAATTGGTTGGTTGGGGTTGGGTGTTGGGTTTTTCCTCCTTTGCCTTTTGTCAGTGAGGTGGGCTCTGCGGTCTTCTTCAAAGGAGGCTGCTGCCCGCCAAACTGTGAGGCGCCAAGATGCACGGTTTGAGGCGTTATCAGCCCACTGGCGGTGGTCAATGTGGCAGGCACCAAGAGATTTCTTTAGGCAGTCCTTGTACCTTTTCTTTGGTGCACCTCTGTCACGGTGGCCAGTGGAGAGCTCGCCATATAATACAATCTTGGGAAGGCGATGGTCCTCCATTCTGGAGACGTGACCCATCCAGCGCAGCTGGATCTTCAGCAGCGTGGACTCGATGCTGTCGACCTCTGCCATCTCGAGTACCTCGACGTTAGGGGTGTGAGCGCTCCAATGGATGTTGAGGATGGAGCGGAGACAACGCTGGTGGAAGCGTTCTAGGAGCCGTAGGTGGTGCCGGTAGAGGACCCATGATTCGGAGCCGAACAGGAGTGTGGGTATGACAACGGCTCTGTATACGCTTATCTTTGTGAGGTTTTTCAGTTGGTTGTTTTTCCAGACTCTTTTGTGTAGTCTTCCAAAGGCGCTATTTGCCTTGGCGAGTCTGTTGTCTATCTCATTGTCGATCCTTGCATCTGATGAAATGGTGCAGCCGAGATAGGTAAACTGGTTGACCGTTTTGAGTTTTGTGTGCCCGATGGAGATGTGGGGGGGCTGGTAGTCATGGTGGGGAGCTGGCTGATGGAGGACCTCAGTTTTCTTCAGGCTGACTTCCAGGCCAAACATTTTGGCAGTTTCCGCAAAGCAGGACGTCAAGCGCTGAAGAGCTGGCTCTGAATGGGCAACTAAAGCGGCATCATCTGCAAAGAGTAGTTCACGGACAAGTTTCTCTTGTGTCTTGGTGTGAGCTTGCAGGCGCCTCAGATTGTAGAGACTGCCATCCGTGCGGTACCGGATGTAAACAGCGTCTTCATTGTTGGGGTCTTTCATGGCTTGGTTCAGCATCATGCTGAAGAAGATTGAAAAGAGGGTTGGTGCGAGAACACAGCCTTGCTTCACGCCATTGTTAATGGAGAAGGGTTCAGAGAGCTCATTGCTGTATCTGACCCGACCTTGTTGGTTTTCGTGCAGTTGGATAATCATGTTGAGGAACTTTGGGGGACATCCGATGCGCTCTAGTATTTGCCAAAGCCCTTTCCTGCTCACGGTGTCGAAGGCTTTGGTGAGGTCAACAAAGGTGATGTAGAGTCCTTTGTTTTGTTCTCTGCACTTTTCTTGGAGCTGTCTGAGGGCAAAGACCATGTCAGTGGTTCCTCTGTTTGCGCGAAAGCCGCACTGTGATTCTGGGACAATATTCTCGGCGACACTAGGTATTATTCTATTTAGTAGAATCCTAGCGAAGATTTTGCCTGCAATGGAGAGCAACGTGATTCCCCTGTAGTTTGAGCAGTCTGATTTCTCGCCTTTGTTTTTGTACAGGGTGATGATGGTGGCATCACGAAGATCATGAGGCAATTTACCTTGGTCCCAACAAAGCTTGAAAAACTCATGCAGTTTGGCATGCAGAGTTTTGCCGCCAGCCTTCCAGACTTCTGGGGGGATTCCATCCATACCTGCTGCTTTGCCACTTTTCAGTTGTTCGATTGCCTTATATGTCTCATCCAGGGTGGGAACCTCATCCAGCTCTAGCCTTAGGGGCTGTTGAGGGAGCTGGAGCAGGGCGGAATCTTGGACTGAGCGGTTGGTACTGAAAAGAGATTGGAAGTGTTCTGACCATCGGTTGAGGATGGAGATCTTGTCGCTGAGGAGGACTTTGCCGTCTGAGCTGCGCAGCGGGCTTTGGACTTGGGGTGAGGGGCCGTACACAGCCTTTAGAGCCTCGTAGAAACCCCTGAAGTCGCCAATGTCCGCGCTGAGCTGTGTTCGTTTGGCGAGGCTAGTCCACCACTCATTTTGGATCTCCCGGAGTTTGCGCTGAAGATGGCTGCATGCGCGACGGAAGGCTTGTTTTTTCTCTGGACAGGACGGCTTTGTAAGGTGAGCCTGGTGGGCAGCTCGCTTCTTTGCCAGCAGCTCCTGGATTTCCTGGCTGTTTTCGTCAAACCAGTCCTTGTTTTTCCTGGAGGAGAAGCCCAGTACCTCTTCAGTGGATTGCAGTATGGTAGTCTTCAACTGATCCCAGAGGGTTTCAGGGGACGGGTCCGTGAGGCGGGTTGCATCGTCGAGCTTTGCTTTGAGGTTTGCCTGGAAGTTTCCTCTCGCTTCGTCTGACTGCAGTTTTCCAACATTGAACCTCTTTCTGGGGGCTTTATTGTTCCTGGGCTTTGGCTTGAAGTGAAGTTTGAGCTTGCAGCGAACCAGCCGGTGGTCAGTGTGGCATTCCGCGCTAGGCATGACCCTGGTGTGGAGCACATCTCGTTTGTCACTTTCTCGCACCAGGATGTAGTCCAGGAGGTGCCAGTGTTTGGATCAGGGATGCATCCAGGTAGTCTTCAGGCTGTCCCTCTGCTGAAAAAGGGTGTTTGTAATGACAAGCCGCTGTTCTGCGCAGAGCTCCAACAGGAGGCGCCCATTGTCGTTGCACTTGCCGACGCCATGCTTGCCCAGGATTCCTGGCCAGGTTTCTGAGTCTTTGCCGACACGAGCGTTGAAGTCGCCCAGGATGACAACCTTGTCGGCTGTAGGGGTACGTTGGATGAGGTTGCGCAGGTCGGTGTAGAACTTGTTCTTTTCTGCTGGTTCCGCCTGGAGGGTTGGAGCATAGACACTGATGAGGGTGATGTGACGCTTGTTTTGAAGTGGGAGTCGCATGGACATGATTCGGTCCGAGAGGCCTGTCGGAAGGTTTTCGAGTTTGGAGGCAATGAAGCTCTTGACCATGAAGCCTACACCAGATAGGCGTCGTTCATCCGAAGGCTTGCCAGACCAGTAGAGTGTGTAGCCCGCGCCGCGTTCTTGGAGGCTGCCTACATCTGCCAGGCGGACTTCACTGAGAGCGGCTATGTCGATGTCAAGTCTGAGGAGTTCATGTGCAATGAGGGCAGACCGACGTTCAGGTCGGTGGCTGTCAGTCTTGTCTAGCATGGTTCTGATGTTCCAGCATGCTAGCTTGAGTTTGTGAGCATCTTTTGAGGGGGAGGACGTGGAGGGGGAGGACGTGGAGGGGGAGGACGTTGAGGGGGAGGACGTGGACCTGTCCTCGGGCCTGCGCAAAGGAGCTTTTAGGTGGAGTGCAGTGCGCGCAGTACTGGCCCCACCCTTTACACCCATGGTTCGTGTGCCGTGGCCAAGCAAGCTGGGACGTGGCAGCGAGGACCTTGGGTCGTAGGTTTTATATCGGAGTGGCCTTCTCCTATGCAGGTTTCTTACCCGGGCTGGAGGGGTCTGCCTCCCCTCCTAGGTCGGTCCATACTGCCCGGACCGGGGCCGAGGCCGCCGCAGTTCACCCTGTGCCTGGACTGGGGCCACCGCCTCCCACTCCCTGCCCGGACAGGGGCCTCCGCCTGCCTCACTCGACCGAGGCCGGGGCCGCCGTCTCCGCCTTGCTCCTGCCCGTATCGGGGCCGCCGCCGTCTACCCTTCGCCCGGACCGGGGCCGGGGCCGCTGCTGCTCTCCCTGTGCCCGGACTGGGGCCGCCGTCTCCCCCTTGCTCCTGCCCGTATCGGGGCCGCCGCCGTCTACCCTTCGCCCGGACCGGGGCCGGGGCCGCTGCTGCTCTCCCTGTGCCCGGACTGGGGCCGCCGTCTCCCCCTTGCTCCTGCCCGTATCGGGGCCGCCGCCGTCCACCCTTCGCCCGGACCGGGGCCGGGGCCGCTGCTGCTCTCCCTGTGCCTGGACTGGGGCCGCCGCCTCCCACTCCCTGCCCGGACCGGGGCCTCCGCCTGCCTCACTCGACCGAGGCCGGGGCCGCCGTCTCCCCCTTGCTCCTTTTTTTTAAAAGATATATTAATGAAACTACAAAACACTAAAACACCAGGTGAGGATGGATATCCTATAGAGTTCAGTAAATTCTTTAAGCACCTACTAATTCCTCCCCTCCTAGAAGTAATGAAGCAGGTGGAAGAGACCCAAATCTTACCCGAATCATGTGAAACATCAATAATTACAGTAATTCCAAAAATGCGAAAGGTCTTGCTGTCGGCTGCATCACACAGACCATTATCCATATTAAATGCAGATTACAATATAATAGCCATACTATTAGCAAACAGACTGACTGACTGTGCATCGATATTGAGATAGGAGGATCAAACTGGATTTGTTCAAAGAAGATGAGCAGCAGATAATGTTTGTAAACTTATTAATTTAAACCATGCCACACAAATGAATAAAATGCCAATGACAATAGACAATAGACAATAGACAATAGGAGCTGGAGTAGGCCCTTCGGCCCGTCGAGCCAGCACCGCCATTTTACAGATCATGGCTGATCACTACCATCATATCAGTACCCCTTTCCAGCCTTATCCCCATAACCTTTGCCCACTAGAGTCTTATCTAACTCTCTTTTGAACATAATCAGCGAATCTGCCTCTACCACCCTCTGTGGCAGAGCATTCCACAGATTCACACTTCTCTGGGTAAAAAAATGTTTTCTCATCTCCGTCCTAAAGGGCCTACCCTGTATTCTTAAACTATGCCCTCTAGTCCTCGTCTCCCCCATCATTGGGAACAAGTAATCCGACTTCACCCTGTCTATCCCCCTGATGATTTTGTATACCTCAATCATGTCCCCCCCCCATCCTTCTAAACTCCATCGGATACAAGTCCAGTTTTTCTAGCCTTTCAGCATATGTCAACCCCGCCATCCCTGGAACTAACCTTGTAAATCTGCGCTGCACACCCTCTATAGCTAGTATGTCCTTCCTCAAAATTGGAGACCAGAAAAGGACACAATACTTCAGGTGGGGTCTCACCAGGGCCCTGTACAACTGCAGAAGGGCATCTCTGTTCCTATACTCCAATCCGCTCTTTATGAAAGCCAACATGCTATTAGCCTTCTTCACAGCTTTCTGAACCTGCATGCTAGTCTTCAGTGACTGGTGAACAAGTACTCCCAGATCCATTTGTTCCTCCCCACTCCCTAGCTTGTCTACATTTAAATAATACTCAGCTTTCCTATTATTGCCCTCAAAATGGATAACCTCACATTTGCTTACATTGAACGTCATCTTCCATTCAGCAGCCCACTTCCCCAACTTGTCCAAGTCCCTCTGCATTTTCCTGACATCCTCCTCACACCCCACACCGCCACCCAGTTTCGTGTCATCTGCAAATTTGCTCAAATTATTAATAATCCCCTCATCCAAATCATTTACATAAATTACAAACAACTGAGGACCCAATACCAATCTCTGCGGCACTCCACTCGTCACATCCTGCCATCCTGAAAAAGACCCGCTTACCCCCACCCTTTGTTTCCTATTTCTTAACCAATTTCCTATCCATGTCAGCACCTTACCTCCAATACCATGCTCCCTGATGTTGCTCACTAGTCTCCCGTGCGGTACCTTATCAAAGGCCTTCTGGAAGTTCAAATACACCACATCCACAGGCTCTCCCAAGTCCACCCTGTTTGTGAAAGCCTTTGACAGGGTAGAATGGAATGATTTGTTTAAAGTGCTACAGAAATTTAAACTGTTGTAAAAAATTATTAATTGGATTAGAGCACTATATAATGGACCATTATCAAAGGTAGTAGTAAATGGATATATGTCAGATCACTTCAAATTGTACAGGTCATCTAGACAGGGATGCCCATTGTCCCCCTCACTGTTCACCTTAACTATAGAACCACTGGTGGAGCTGGTAAGGAAGGAAACTATGAAAAAAAGGAATACAAATATAAGAGAAAGAATACAAAATCAGCCTATTCGCAGATGACATCATTGTATGTTTATCAGAATCAGATAGATCAGTGTCTTGCTGAAGAAACTCCCTCAGGGTTCTCCAGATGATAACCTCTTTCTTTCAGGTCACCACAGAGTTTCTTTCTGTTTCTCTTCCACACTGAGACTTCTTGCCAGTTTGTCCAGTTCAAGTTCCCAGCTGCTCTTCCTGGCTGAAACACTTTCAAGATATCTGTGTGTGTGTGTGTGTGTGTGTGTGTGTGTGTGTGTGTGTGTGTGTGTGTGTGTGTGTGTGTGTGTGTGTGTGTGTGTGTGTGTGTATGTGTGTGTGTGTGCGTGTGTGTGTGTGTGTGTGTGTGTGTGTGTGTGTCTCTCTCTCTCTCTCTCTCTCTATCTCTTCTCTCTCTCTCACTCACACATACACTGAGAGAAAACCTCTTTGACTCTCTCTGCTTGCAAAACCACATGATGCAATTACAACAGCAAACTCTCCTGCAGACAATATGCGGCTCCAACCATCCCTTTCACCTGTTACTTTGGTAAACACCAATCCATGAGTGAAGTCCCTTGAGCACCCTTCAAAGCTCTTGCAAAGAACTGAAAGAAGCCACTATGTCTAACATAAGCAGAGCTTCAGTACCTCAAATCAGGTCTCTTTTAAAGTGTTTGCATGTGACCTACTCTCACAAACCTTTCCCAATTTATCTCCCAAAAACTTTTCCATATACTCTGTCATACCTTCCCCTTTAAAAGTAATTTTAACTTTTGACTTTAAATTCAGTTATAACCAAACTGCCCTTAAGATGACTAAAGAGATAACAATATATAACATTATAAGGAAGTAAAAAAGCTGCAAGTATTTTTACACATGATGAATTTTAAAATATTGACAAACAATCTGTAATCACATTATTTGTAACTGATATAATTAATTTGCAGATTATATACTTGTAATATTAAATTCCAGTTTAACAATCTGTTTTTATTTTTCATTTTATTTAAAAACACCAGACGATTGTGGTCAGTAAATATCACAATTGGTCCATGAGAGATGCCGAGATGTACAGCAAAATTCTGCAGAGCAAATATGAGAGACAACAGTTCTTTTTCAATAATGAAAAGTTCCTTTGATGAACATTGAATTTTTTGAAAAGTCGGCAGCTGGATGGTCAATTTCATTATGTTTTTGCAATAAAACTGCACCTGCTGTTCCCTCACAAGCATCCACTGCTTAAGGAGATTTTAACACAGGGCAATGATATAGCATCTTCTTTAAATTTTCTAAAGCTGTCTGACAAACTTTAGTTCACATAAATTTCTCACCTTCCTTCAAAGGATTGGTTAAAGGAAGAGCAACCTCAGCAAAATTTCCTATAATATCCAGACATTCCTGAAAACCTTTGCACTGCCTTCTTGCAATTGGGAATAAGCAACTCAGAAATTGCATTCACCTGAGCTTGAATAGGTGCAACGTTGCCATGACCAACTCCATGACCCAAGTATGTTACAGTGGCATTTATAAATTGACACCTGCTAAATTAATAATGAAGTTTGCTTTGGGTAATCTTGCAAACATTTTGTTCAATTCCCTTACATGTTCTTCCCATGTGTCACTTTTTGTGACCAAGTCGTCAATATAACCATCTGTATGAGTTAACCCTTGGATAACCAAATTAATCATCCTCTGGAACGTTGCAGGGGCATTTTTCTTGCCCAAAGGTAACATATTATACTCGTATGAACCGGAATGAGTAACCAAAGCTGAAATATTCCTTCCACTCTCAGTTAAAGGCACACACCAGTTTCCCCTCAACATATCCAACTTCGTAAGAAATTTAGCTTTCCCAATTTTATCAATACAGTCATCTATTCTCACAATAGGATAAGCTTCTGTTTTAGTTATTTCATTAACCTTCCTGTAATCTGCACAGAACATTACAGTTCCATCTGGTTTCACCACCAGAATACAAGAACTCCAATCTGAGTTCAAAGGTCTAATATTATCATTTCTCAACATATGTTTTACCTCCTGATCCATGATTTTACTCTACTAAATGTTTATTCTGTATGGGTGTTGTTTTATGGGATTTGCTTCTCCCACATCCACATCGTGATAAATCACTGACGTCCTTTTTGGAACCCGAGGTAATAAATTTGTGTATTTCAAAATTAATTCTTTCAACTGCATCTGTTCTGACTTAAGATGACCTAACATTTCCTCCAAATTTTCCAAAATTGTTGAGTTAGACAGGCACACAGGAACCATGGTTTCTTTAAGGTTACCCTCACAAGATTCTGTTTCCATAATCCTATGGTCCATGACTTCCTCAACCCTTCAACAACTAACACCTCTGATACAGATTATTCTCCACTACCTTTACCCTCATCATAAGGTTTCACCATATTTATGTGACAAACCTGAGTTTTATTCCTTCGATCTGGAGTGTTAGTACCATAGTTAACATCATTCAGTTTCGATATAACTAATGCTGCTCTCAAAGGATTGTCATGTGTGGAAACAAAATCAAAACTTTACTTCCTGTCCTAAAATTCCTCACTTGACCTTTCCTGTCAAATAAACGCTTCCTTTTACCCTGAGCCATTTCTAAATTCTCTTGAGCCAAAGTCCACACTTTTTGTCACCTATCGTTAAATTTAGAGACATAATCCAGCAAGACCAACTGCACATCCTCATGAACCCATTGTTCTTTTATCAACATTAAAGGGCCTCTAACCTGATGTCCAAACACAATTTCAAAAGGGCTGAAACCTAATGAATCCTGCACAACCACCCTTGCTGCAAATAACAAGAAAGGAAAACCTTCATCCCAATCCCTTCCATTCTCCAGACAATAAATCCTCATCATATTTTGAAGAGTGGAATGAAACCTTTCCAAAGTTCCCTCAGTTTCAGAATGGTACGAAGATAAAGTGATCTGTTTTATTTCCAACTCATAAATTATCTGCTGAAACAACCCAGACATAAAGTTATATCTTTGACGACTCTGAATCTCTCTCGGTAATCCAAAAAAGGTGAAAAATCTTTCCAGAATCTTTACCACAATTGTGGCTTTAATATTCCGTAATGGTCTAGCCTCTGGAAATCTTGATGCTGTACACATAATAAGTACTGATTCCCAGACATAGTTTTAGGCAGGGGACCTACACCATCCACAATAACCCTCGTGAAAGGTTCCTCAACAACAGGAATAGGTTACAATGGATCCACTGGAGAACCCTGCTTAGATTTCCCCACAACATGACAAAGTGACATGTCTGGCACCAATTTACAACATCCTTCCTCAAACCAGGCCAGAAAAATGGTCTCAAAATCTTATTCATGGTTTTCCTTACACCAAGATGACCACCCAAAGGTGTACTGTGGGCTAGATTCAATATTTCATTCTGGTTATTTCAAGGAAGAACCACCTGATGAATTACACCACCCCCACCCCCCCCCCAACTCTTCATTAGCTGGAATATCAAGACGTCTCCATTTTCTCATCAACAATTCACCTTTTTAAGTAATATCCCTAAACCATTTCTTTATTCTCCTGTTCACTTATGCTTTATTCCATAAGACAACAAGATCTATTTCTTTTTTCTGTTGATGAATTAACGTTTTCACTGACAAAGGAAAATACTTACTCTCAAAATTACCCTGCTCTTTCAAAACGATTTCAGAAGCCCTGGGCAAGTCTCTATCAACTGGATTTTCCTCAGCTCTCATCACTTTCTTAGTCACAGAACTTGTTACAGCACATACAGGATATATCTCACAATCCTTTTCAACCTCATCCTTACCAGGCTGATCTTTATCCTCTGCCAAATCATTCCCTAATAAAAATGACACCCCCTGCACAGATAACTTTGAAATTACTCCTACTACAACAGGTCCTTTAAATAATTCTGAATTGACCATAGTATTGTGAAGAAATATTGACTCTACCACACCTCCAACCCCTTTAATCAAAGTGTCTCCCCTGTGTCAGTCCTTTGATCCAGACTTAAAATACTTTCCAAGAACAATGACTGAGCAGCCCCAGTGTCTCTAAGAATTTTAACTGCAACCTGTGATTCTCCCACTTTTACTGAAACCAAGCCCTCTGACACAAAAGGTTTGAAAACATCCATGACACCCTTTACAGGTTTGGAACATCTGCTATCCTTAAATTCCACTCTTTGAATACATGTTTCTGGTAAAACCTCCTTTTCTTGTCTCTTTTCAATACTAGACAATTCACAATAACAGGTCCAGGTTTCTTACAAAAATGACATACAAATCCAGAAGTTCTGTCCTTTCCCACCTTACCTTCATCTTTTCTCTTAATATTCTCTCCAGACTTAATTTCAAGTTTACTCGTCTGCTCCACACTAACCCGTTGAACAGGCTTATTCATCTTTTACACATTAACTTTCTGAAAATTCCGAGTATTCTGAAATGCACCTTGGTGAAGTCGGGCAAATTTGTCTGCTAATTTAGCCATTTGCCACCACGTCCCCATGTCTCTCTCATCCAGGTATAATTTAATCCCATTTGGAACACACCTTTTAATTTCCTCAATGAACATCAATTCTCTCAATCTGACAAAATCATTATTTATTCCTTTTGAGGCGCACCAATGGTCAAAACAGACAGATATTTTCAGAGTGAAATCCATACAAGATTGATTCCATGATTCCATAAAACTCCTACATTTTTGTCTATATGCTTCTAGAAACAACTCATAAGCTTTCAATACTGCTTGTTTAACAGGATCATAATTTGCCACTTGCTCTGTAGTCAAGCTAGAGGATGCAATTTGTGCTTTTCCCTTCAATACACTTTGGAGCATAAGAGACCATTTTTCTTTTGGCCGTCGATAGACTTCGACAACCCATTGGTGATGGCCTAAAACTATTTACAAAAGAACCAATCCGACCAACATTTTCACCACAAACTATTCTTTCGAGCTCCAACCATAGCACTAACACTAGCCCTCCTAATATGAATTCCTTTCCCCAGATCATATGCAATTCTAAACCTCAATTTAGGCCTACCATTTATTTCAGCCACCTCAAGACTAACAGTCGATACAATCTTAGCCTCAGAGTGAGCCTCAAACTCAAACTGTGCTTTTATAGGAGCCCTACCCACAGTAGCACAAACTATTTCCTATGTAATTACTCTTGGGTTTATTCTTTTATCTTGTACCTTGTACAAGGCACAAGGATTGCCTAAAGAAATCTCTTGGTGCCTGCCACATTGACCACCGCCAGTGGGCTGATATCGCCTCAAACCGTGCATCTTGGCGCCTCACAGTTCGGCGGGCAGCAACCTCCTTTGAAGAAGACCGCAGAGCCCACCTCACTGAAAAAAGACAAAGGAGGAAAAACCCAAAACCCAACCCCAACCAACCAATTTTCCCTTGCAACCGCTGCAACTGTGTCTGCCTGTCCCGCATCGGACTTGTCAGCCACAAACGAGACTGCAGCTGACGTGGACATTACCCCTCCATAAATCTTCGTCCGCGAAGCCAAGCCAAAGAAAGAAGAATTCTTTTATCTATAATTATCCTAACAGGTGGATTTACCTTCTATACATCTAACTTATCCCAAGAAGCCATCTGATTAATTCTTCCAAGCTAAACCCTTGCCATAATATGATATATCTCAACACTAGGAGAAACCATTTGAGCCCCCTCTGCTCCCACGCAAGGAGAATCAGAAAAAGCTTCAGGTTTTAATATAGAATACGCTGCAGGACCCTTCACCCTACTCTTCTTCACAGAATAAACAGATCTTATTAAAAATATTGCTGCTCTGGCCCATGGTAGACATATCGGCTCCAGAGCTTTTGAAGAGTACCCAAAAGACTTCACTAATGGATTGTTGTTTACAAAAGGCAATAGGTGATAGAGCACATTGGAGCCACTGTTTTCTGGAAGAGAACTTTCTATTCTGAGACGGTCATGTGATTTTGCATGCAGAGAGAGTCAAACAAGATTTCTCTCAGAGAGAGAGAGAGAGAGAGAGTGATGCACAGAGATCACTTGTGCAGTCTTTCAGCCAACAGACAGCAGATGGGACTCGAACGGGACAAGCTGGCTAGCTTATGAAAAGCCCAGTTGTAAGACGACCTAGTTAAACCCCTTGTGGTTCTTGCAAGAGGAGAGGACTGGCTGTCTAATGTTTCACTTGGAATAAGGGAAACAAAAAGGAACTCTTGTGTTGACCTGAAAGAAAGATGTTATCATCTGGAGAACACTGAAGGGGCAAGTTTCCTCAGCAAGATACTGAAGTGGATGATTAAAAAGGAACAACAAATCTCTCTCTGAAAACCAACAAGAACCTTCCTGAGTGGTAACCATTTACCTTTCAAGTGTCAAAGTCTGGTGAACTTTATAAATGTTACATTCTGTGCACAGTATAAGAATGACCTTCAACCCGTTGTTACGGGGTCCAGAAGACCCCAATAACCAGAAGCAATAGATATGCATCAACACAGGGTCATTTAAACAAAGTTAGTTTTTAATTACAATTCAATAAGAAAACAGAATTAAACTTTAACTTATAACTTATCCAACTTCCTTAACCTACCTAACCTACTTAATCCCTGCTCTAGTACTAAGCGCAGGTGTGTCTAATGTATATTTAAGATTAGAAAAGTTCTTTGGATCACAATCCAATCTCATGGGTTGCAGGCAATTCTTGTAGAAGTTAACATTCACAAAGTTCACTTGGCTTTGGTGTTTAACAGGCAAATGGTTACCACTATGGAGGGTTTTTGCTGGTTTTCAGAGGGAAGATTCCTTTTCCAGGACATCCCAACTGATTCCTTCTCAATCTGTCTTGCTGACGAAACTTGCCCTCTTCAGGTCTTTCTTTCAGGTCACCTTTCAGCCGCCAGTCTTCTACTTTGACCAGACAGCCTTTCAAAGTCTGCCAGCTTATCCTTCTGGCATTGATTTCTGTCTCTCTCTCTGTTTCACACCCGTGAGAAGCAGAGGTGCCTTCACAGATTTCACTCAGACAAAAATTGAGAAAAGAGAACATTTATTTTACAACAATGCAAAGTTGGGTGCTTCCCCTTACCCTGGGAATACACACAGATACTGGGATTACCCAACTTTTTATACATTCCATTTCAGTACAGAGGTACCTTCCCCCTTAACATTCTTCTGCCTCCTGGATTGGTTTAGCATTCGGTAATTCTGCCTAGATGTATTCTAACTTCTTATCAGTTTTTGTGCCTTTCTGCAAACTTGTTTCCCAGGAAGTGTCATGTCTTTGATCTTACTCATTAATCAACCCCCAGGACTTTGCTAAATCGATCTACTCGCTATCCTGTTTTTGAAGACCCCTATTGTATTCTACTTGCTCAACCCTTCCTCATATTCCATTCTTACTTCACCCTTATTTAACCCATCATAATTCATTCTTAATTAGCACTTGCTTGACTCCCCACATTCCATTATCCCTTACACACCCTCCCTCTCTGAGAGCAAAACTGTTCTCCTCTGCCTACAAAGATCATATGCTCTCCCAGTCAAGCTGCTCTCGATTCTTTGTTGCCTGTTGCAAAAACATTCTGCAAATGTCCTGCAAATATTCTGTGTTTTAAAATGTGTGTGTGCAAACTGCTCTAACAATTCTTCCCAAACCACCTCTAAATACCCTGTCAGACCTTCCTCCATTTATGGGAATTTTAACACGAGTAAATTTAGTTATAACTAAACAGTCTTTAAATCACTAAACAGATAACAAGACACATGTTTTCAGAACACGTAACATGTAATTCAATTTCAAGAGTTTTTCTATAAATGAGCAATTTTAACACCTTGACAAACAATCGGCAATCACATTATTTACACCTCTGATATGGTTAATTTGCAGATCATATTCTTGTAATATCAAACTCCAGTTTAACAATCTTCTGCTTTTATTCTTCATTTTATTCAAATCACTCGAGGATTGTGTTCAGTGAATATAACAATTTGTTCATGAGAGGTACCAAGATATACGTCAAAATTCTGCAGAGCAAATATGATCGCTGACAGTTCTTTTTCAATAGTGGAATAGTTCTTTTGATGAACATTGAATTTTTTTGAAAAGTAGGCAACTGGATGGTCAATTTCATTATGTTTTTGAAATAAAACTGCACCTGCTGTTCCCTCACTGGCATTCACTGCTACAGAAAATGGCCTGTCAAAATCAGGAGATTTTAACACAGGGCAATGGCATAGGGTCTCCTTTAAATTTTAGAACGCTGCCTGACAATATTAAGTCCACACAAATGTTTCCCCTTTCTTCAAACGATTGGTTAAAGGAAAAGCAACCTGAGCAAAATTTATGCAAAATTTCCTGTAAATTCCTGCCATTCCTAAAAACTTTCTCACTGTTTTCTTGCCATTGAGAAAAGGAAACTCAGAAATTGCATTCACCTTAGCTTGAATAGGTGCAACTTTGCCATGGCCAACGACATAACCCAAATATGTCACAGCGGCATTTGCAAATTGACTCTTGCTAAATTAACAGTTAAGTTTGCTTTGGATAATCTTGCAAACAATTTGTCCAATTGCCTTAGATGTTTTTCCCATGGGTCACTTTTTGTGACCAAGTCGTCAACACAAACATCTGTATTTGTAAACCCTTGGATTCCAGAATTAATCATCCTCTGGAATGTTGCAGGGGCATTTTTCATGCCAAAAGGTAACACATTTGTGTATTTCAAAAGTAATTCTTTCAAATGCATCTGTTCTAATCTGGCCTAATCCAAATTTTCCAAAATGGTTGCATTAGACAGGCACACATGAACCATGGTTTCTTTAAGGTTACCCTCACAAGATTCTGTTTTCATAATCTCATGATCCACCACTTCCTCCACTCTCAACAGCCAACACCTCTGATACAGATTGTTCTCCACAACCCTTATTCTCATAATAAAGTTTCATTAACAATTCACCCTCCGAGTCATATCCACAAGCCACTTTTTAATCTCCTGTTCAGTTACTGCTTTCTCACTGAAGCTAACAAGATCTGCATCTATTTTCTGTTGTTGAATTCACTCTTCCCTTGACAAAGAGAAATCCTTACTCTCACATTGACCCTGCCCTTTCAGAAGAACTGGGCAAATCTCTATCAACTGGATTTTCTTCAGCTGTCATCATTTCCTTTAGACCTAGTTACCGAACATGCAAGATGTATCTCACCATCCTCTCTGACCACCTCCTTCGTAGGCCGATTTGTCAATCTTAAAACTGTCCCAACTTTATCCTTTGTCAAATCATTCACCAACAAAAATGAGACACCTCTGACTAATTTTGAATTTAGCACAGCCTTGTGAAGCGATATTGACTCTACCTCACCTCCAACACCTTTAATCAAAGTTGTCTCCCTTGTGTCAGTCCTTTGATCCACAGTTAAAACACTTTCTAACAACAATGACTGAGCAACCCTAGTATTTCTAAAACTTTTAAATGGAACCTGTAGTTCTCCTTCATGAAAAGCAGGCAATAAATTTACCTCTCTCCTATCCAAAAACCTCTCCCCAGGAATTACACCCTCAGTTCTCATACTTACTTTTATCTCCAGTCTTAACTTCTCCAATTGAAACTCTCTGTCCCTTTCAGCTATCTTGAACTCACATTTCCTCTGTTTTCCTGCATCCTCTACCACATATACCCTTTTTCCTCTTTCTTCCTGCACCCTCCATTTCTCCAATTCCAATTCAAAACTTCTATCCTCTAGAAAATCTTCGGTCTTTCTGAACAAATTTACCCTCACCTATCTCAGATTTCACTATAATCCTCTGTATTTGTACTTTTCTCATCCAATATTTAACTTCAGCAATTCTCAGTGCCTCAGAAATAGCCACCAGTTCCTCTTTTCTCCTGCTCTTCAGGTGATGGTTGTAACAAGAATGTTTCAACTTCCATTGGTGCTGTTTTTCCAGGCACCAGCTCTAAGTTCGCTTGCTAAAATAGCAAAAATTCCAGACACAATAGCTTGCAAAAAAAACCGATCGACTAATAAATCAATGTTCAAATCCAAAACGACGAACCCCCATAAAATTTTACGGAGTCCAGAGGACCCAAAATCCAGCAGCAATAGATGTGCACCAACACAGGGTCACTTAAACAAAAGTAGTTTTAAATTACAAATGAACAAGAAATCTTCACTTATACCTTAACCAACCTCCTTATCCTACCTAACCTACTTAATCTTCCCTCTAATACTAAGCGCAGGCATGTGTAATGTATACTTAAGATTAGAAAAGATCTTTGGATCACATTCCAACCTCCCTGGTTGCAGGTAATTCTTGTACTGTGCACAGAAGTTAGCATTAACAAAGTTCACCAGTCTTTGGTGCCTAACAAGGCAGAGAGTTACCACTCAGGAGGTTTCTTGCTGGATTTCAGAGAGAGATTCCTTTTCCAGGACATCCGCAACTGATTCCTTCTCAATCAGTCTTGCTGACGAAACTTGCCCCCTTCAGGATTCTCCAGATGATCCTCTTTCTTTCAATTCACCTTTCATTCCACCAATCACCTCCTTTGACGTGATATCCTTTCAAAGTTTGCCAGCTTTGTCCTTCCGGAACTGATTTCTGTCTCCTCTCTCTCTCTGTTTCACACCCTCCCACTCTGAGGACGAAACTGTTCTCCTCTGCCTGCAAAAATCACATACTCTCCCTGGCAAATTGCTCTCGATACTTTGTTGCTTCCTTCAAAAAGCATTCTGCAAAAGTCCTGCAAATATTCTGTGTTTTAAAATGTGTGTGCAAGCGCTCTTAACAATTCCTCCCAAACCACCTCTAAATACTCTGTCACACAGTGAACTTGGAGGAATGAGAAGTGAGATTGGACTGTGAACCAAACAACCTTTCTGAACTTACACACACATTACATGCACGTGCGCTGAGAAATAGAAGGAGCTTTTCTTTTGTTAATTAACTCAATAGAGATAAATTAAAGTTTGATTTATTTTTATGTTTCCAGATAATTAAAAGAAACTTTTGTTTAAGTAACCATTTGTCTTGGTGAATATCTATTGCTGCTGGGTTTTGGGGTCTTCTGGGCTAGTATCAACTAAAACAGTACATTGACTTCTTTTTCTATGGCTCTCCCTCTCAATAGAACACCTCACTATGTCTCTCAGGGCCACCTCCCCTCTCACTCTTTCAGGCACATATCCCTGTCCCTCTGGCACATCTCTCCCTCAGATAATTCTATCTCTTCCCACTTTGGACTAAGCCTTCTCTCTTTTACATGACAACTCTCTGTCTGCCCATTTCTCTCCCTATCTCAGACATCACCATCTCATTCTTTGTGGGACAATTCTCACTCTCTCTCTCTCACTCTCTCTCAGTCTCTCTATCTCTCTCTCTCTTTCTCTCTCCTCTCTCTATCTCTCTCTCTCTCTTTCTCTCTCCTCTCTCTATCTCTCTCTCTCTCTCTCCTCCCTCTCTCTCTCTATCTCTCTCTCTCTCTCTCTCTCTCCCTTTCTCTCTCTCTCTCTCCCCATCCCCTTCCCCATACGCCCTTTTCTATGGGACAACCCCCTCTCTCTCTGGGCTGGACAGATCTGCCTTGTTGACTCTGGTAACGGGGCTCCCTTTCAGGTGTCCGGAGATCACTCACCGATACTTGAGGTGTAGTCTGTAGTTCCAAAGATGTGCTCTGCTGCCTGATAATCCCGGGAGCAGATGAATGTGACGTTAGGTTCACCTTTGACCAGCTGCTTTGCTCTGTGATCAACGTCCACTCAAGTTAAGTATCCTCACCTGCAACACTGCCTCAAGCACAGCCCCAGTTGCCCCCCTGTGACATCATCTCATCCCCCCCTGTGACATCATACCCCTCTGTGACATCATCTCCTCCCTCTGTGACATCATCGCCCCCACCCCATGATCTGGATTTGTTAATTTCAGCGAATATCCTGCCCTCCTATTGGTTGAGGTTTTTCTGATTATCTTATTCGTGATTTTCCAGCCTCGAACTTAGTTTCCAACTTTATCCGTGTCAATGTTCACATGGTCGGCCTTGACCACAATTTACCCTTGTCCATTTGATGCCGTTTCTGCAGAGCTCAAGCACTTTGTATCTCCCTTCCTCCTCAAACCCTTTATTCAACCCTGGACCTTTAACTCATCGTAATTACACAGGACACTGAAGATGTTCACAGCAAAGGGACGGATCGTAGGTCAGGATTTTGTGGGTTATCACAGCTCGGCGGCCAGAGCTCGAGCTGTTTCATATCCATGACTTTACCTGGTGGGGACGAGTTGGGCACCCCCTGCCCCTTCCTACAACAGTAGGGTGGGGCGGTGAGACATAACTGTCTACTTATAGTCATGTTCCCATGGATTTGTGCAGGAATCTTTGTCAAGGTGGGACCAATAAGCAGGCAGGGGCCTGAATGAAAAGGCAGGTGAGGGAAGAAGGGGCAAGGAGAGGAGCACAGACCAACAGGTGACCATAAGATATAGCAGCACAAGTAGGTCATTCGGCCCATCAAGTCCATCCCGACATCCATCATGAGCTTATCCATTTCCCCCTCAGCCCCACTCTCCTGCCTTCTCACCATAACCTTTCACGATTTAAAATAATTTAGACATACAGCACGGTAAGAAGACATTACACCCGTTGGGTCCATCCTACCCAATTTACACCACATTATCCTTCAAACTCCAATATATTCTGAAGGGTGGGAGGAAACCCACATAGACACAGGGAGAATGTACAAATACCTTACAGACAGAGCCAATTCAAACCCAGTCCCGGTCGCTGGCTCTATATGAGTGTTGCACTAACTGCTCACTCAATCCATATCCCTTCATTCCCATCTCATCCAGGGTCCTGTCCAAATTTTTCTTAAATGCCATAATCAAGCCAGCATTCACCACTTCAGCTGTCAGCTCATTCCACTCTCCCACCACTCTCTGTGCGAAGAATTTCCCCAAAAGTTTCCATTCATAATTTCACCTTTCACCCTTGACCCATGCCCTCTGGTCCTTGTGTCAAATATACTCAAAGGGTAAAAGTCCTGCTTGCATTTATTTTATCTACACCACTGATAATTCTTTGTATAATTTAGCAGAGTGGCACAGCGGAAATGTGCTGGGCCCATAACCCAGAGGTCGATGAATCGAAACCATCCTTTGCTAGATATTCTTTGGGAATATGTTGAGGTTAGCACATCTCTTTTACAGCGCCAGAGTCTGGGTCCATGTTTCGAATCACGCGCTCTCTGTAAGGAATTTGTACGTTCTCCCCATGTCAGAGAGGTTTTCCCCCGGGTCTCTGGTTTCCTCCCACCATTTGGAAAGTATAGGGGGTGATGTTGCGATGATGTTTAAAGGAAATTTAAAGCAATATTTGTTTTAGAACATTGTCTTAGAAACATTGAAACATAGAAGATAGGAGCAGGAGTAGGTCATTCGACCCTTCGAGCCGCTCCGCCATTCAACGAGATCATGGCTGATCTGAAAGTTCAGTACCCCGTCCCCACCTTCTCTCCGTAACCTTTAATACCCTTATACTGAAGAAATAGATCTAATTCCCTCTTAAATAGATTTAATGAACCTGCCTCTACTGCCCTCTGTGGCAATGAATTCCACAGATTCACCACCCTCTGGGTAAAGAAATTCCTCTTCATCTTGGTCCTAAATGGTTTGCCTATTATCCTCAAACCATGGCCCCGGGTTCTGGATTTTCCCATCCTTGGAAACATCCCATCTGCATCCATTCTGTCCAGTCCTGCCAGAATTTTATATGACTCTATGAGATCCCCTCTCAATCTTCTAAACTCCAGCGAGTACAATCCCAATTTGCGCAATCTTTCCTCCTAAGTCATTCCTGCCATTCCAGGTATCAGCCTGCTGAATCGCCTCTGCACTCCCTCCATTGCAAGAATATCCTTCCTTAGATAAGGTGACCAAAACTGCACACTATACTCCTGGTGGTTTCTCACCAAGGCCCTGTACAGCTGCAGTAAGGTATCCTTGTTCCTATACTCAAACCCTCTTGATATGAAGGCCAACATACCAATTGCCTTTTTAACCGCCTGCTGTACCTGCATGCTCGCCTTCAGAGACTGATGTACAAGTACCCCTAGGTCTCTCTGCACTTCCCCATCTCTTAATCTATTGCCATTCAAATAGTAATCTGCCCTCCGGTTTGTATTACCAAAGTGGATAACCTCACATTTATCCACATTGTAGTGCATTTGCCATGTATCTGCCCAGTCCCTCAATTTATACAAATCACACTGTAGCTTCCTGACCCCCTCTTCCGTGCACACAACCCCTCCTAGATTAGTGTCATCTGCAAATTTGGAGATATTACATCCAATCCCCTCATCCAGATCATTAATGTAAATTGTGAACAGCTGGAGCTGGGGTTCGTGTACAGATCCCTGTGGTACCCCACTGGTCACCGCGTGCCACTCAGAAAACGAGTCATTTATCCCAACTCTCTGTCTTCTACCTACCAGCCAGTTCTCAATCCACATCACTACTTTTTCCCCCAATCCCATCAGCCTTGATTTTGGAAGCCAGTCGTTTATGCAAGGCCTTATCGAAGGCCTTTTGGAAGTCCAGGTGCACCACATCCACTGGCTCTCCCCCATCTATTTTACCTGTCACCATCTCAAAGAATTCCAATAGATTTGTCAAGCACGATTTACCTTTTGCAAATTAAAGTCTCCCATGATGATGGCTGTTCCCTTATTGCACGCTTCTCTAATTTCTCTTTCAATGTCTTCCCTCACCTCTACACTACTAATTGGAGGCCTATATACCAACCCCACTAACGTTTTCCACCCTTTGCTATTCCTCACTTCTACCCATATAGATTCCGCATCTTCTGAGTTAATATCCTTCCTGTCAATCGTGTCGGTTCCTTCTCTCACCATCAATACTACCCCACCCCCTTTTCTTTCTTGCCGATCCCTCCTAAATATCGTATACCCCGGGATGTTAAGTTCCCAGGCTTGCCCACCCTGCAGCCATGTTTCTGTAATCCCAATCAAATCATATTTGTTTATCTCAATTTCCACAGCTAATTCATCTACCTTGTTCCGAATGCTTCTTGCATTAAGATATAAAGACTTCAGATTTGCTTTTTTCACCCTCCTTGCTCTTTCTGATTTTTTACTTTCGCTGCCTAACCTAACTTTTCCTGTTTTACCTTTTCTGTCCTTTGCCCTATCATACAGGTTCCCATCCCCCTGCCAAATTAGATTAAACTGCACCCAAAGGCTGTACCAAACCTAGCTACCAATATATTGACCCCTTTTGGGTTTAGGTGTAACCCATCCTTCTTGTAGAGGTCATGCCTTCCCCGAAAGAGATCCCAATGATCCAAGAAGCCAAAACCCTGTCCCTTACACCAGCCCGTCAGCCACACATTCATTTTTCTTAACCTTCCATTTTTGTCCTCAGTTGCACTTGGCACAGGTAGCAAACCAGAGATCACCACCCTGGCTGTCCTATTTCTTAGTTTCTGTCCTCGCTCTCTGTAATCCTTTTTCAGTACTTCCTCCTTTTTATCTATGTCATTGGTACCCACATGTACCAAGACATCAGGCTGTTCGCCTTCCCCTTTTAGAATACCCTGGACCCAATTTGAGATATCCCGCACCCTTGCACCAGGGAGGCAGCACACCATGAGGGCATACCTATCTGGCTCACAGAATCTCCTGTCTGTATTTCTGACATTGGAGTCCCCAATGAACACTGCATTCCTCTTTACCTTTTGGTCCACCATGCCAGGCTCAGTGCCAGGCTCAGTGGTCACTGCGGCCAGCTTCTGTCAGGTCATCTTCCTCAACAGCATCCAACACAATATACCTGTTGCTGAGAGGGATGTTCACAGGTGTGCTCTCTATTTTCCTGGTTTTTTTCTTCCCCCCCCTGACAGTTCCCCACTTACCTGACACATCTGGTCTTAGGGTAACTATGTCCCTGAAAGTTGAGTCTATCAACTCCTCACTCTCCCTTACCAGCCGTAGGTCCTCAAGTTGCAGCTCCTGTTCCCCAACTCCGTCCTTAAGGAACTGCATCTCGGTGCACCTGACGCAGATGTGGCTATTTGGGAGGGTGGGACTCACCCATGGTTCCCACATCTGACATCCAATACAAAGCACTAACCCCATAGGCATGACTGAGCTAAAATAATGCCACTTACCTTTCTCCTCGCCTGCTTTTGCCTAAGCCTGTTCAGCCAAAGGCTGGAAGCCCCACTCCTTCAGTGCCCCACTCACTCAGAGTGCCGCTCCTCGCTGGCCGCCCCCTCCCCTTTTACTCCTTTTACTGGCCGCTTGACCAATTAACCCAGTCACTCTCTCCAAGCTCCTGCTCCTCTGACTCACAGCTCAAACTCCAGCTGTTGCCTCCTCAGACTCCCAGCCCGATTTGAGTAGGCCCAAGCCCCAGTAAACCCTTGTATTTAACTGCTTACCTCCACGTCACTCTCTCCGAGCTTCTCCTCCGTCGACTCCCAGCTCGAATTTACATGTAGATTGGACCAGCCAAATTAGTAAGTCCAGCTATTTATTCTACTCACCCTCTGATGCTGTCTCTTGGCTCCTCGTCCTCTCACCCGACACCAGGCGCTGACTCACTGTCTCCTCTGACCCTGAGTCTGAGTCTGACCTTTCTTGGTGAATTTCTATTCCTGCTGGGTTTTGGGGACTTCTGCGCTCATTACACATCCAATTAACCTCCACCCTCTGGACGCTTTGAACTGTGGGAGGAAACTGGAGCTCCCGGATGATCCTTACACAGTCATGAGGAGAGTGTACAAACACCTTACAGGCAGCGCCGATTTGAACCCCAATCACAGTCGCTGACCCTCAAAGAGTGCTGCACTAACAGCTAAAGTAACCGTGCCACACCTGTCCATATGAACCTAAGCCATTTCCCCTCATTCCCCTCTCATCCAGGGACTGGTCTAAATTTTATTTAAATGTCATAATCAAGCCAGTTTTCACCACGTCAGGTGGCAGCTCGTTGCACACTCCCACCACTCTCTGCAGGAAAAAGTTCCCCCGAAAGTTTCCTTTCAACAATTCACTTTTCACCCTTGACCCATGCCCTCTGGTTCTTGTGTCACCTGAACCTGCTTACATTTGTACTGCTCATAATCCTGTTTCCATGAAAGCAGAGAGGCGCAGAGGAAGCGTGCGGGGCCCATAACACAGAGGTTAATGAATTAAAACCATCCTCTGCAAGATATTCTTGGGAGCCATGGTTGGTGTCGAGGTTAGCACAACAATGTTACAGCAACAGAGACTGGACCAGGGGCTCGAATCATGCGCTGTCTGTAAGGAGTTTGTACGTTCTCCCCGTGTCTGAGTGGGTTTTACCCAGCGACTCAGTTTAATACGTACTGGGGGTGTAGGCTAATTGGGTGTAAATTGAGTGGCACAGACTCGTGGGCCGAAATGGCCTGTACGTCTAAATCTATCAGCCTGGCTCGTCGACTGCCCTTCACTTCTGATGGAGGCTGCCGGATCTGCTGGGTTTCCCCAGTGTGGGGTGGGGCACTGTATTGTAAACCTTTTGTGGTGTGCTGCCTCCCCCTACTGGACTCTCGCAGTACTGCATGGCCATGGCAGATTGAAAGGTTGAACCAAATTGGTTGTTTCCATCTTAAACGTTATAAATATTTAAATTTAGACATACAGTGCGGTAACAGGCCCTTCAGCCCTTGAGCCTGTGCCACACAATTACACCCAATTAACCAACTAACCCGGTTCATTTTGAATTATGTGAGTAAAACGGAGAACCTGGACAAAACCTATGCAGTCACAGGTGGAACGTGGAAACTCTTTTCAGACGGTCGTGATTCGAACCCTGGTCAGGACACTCTCGATAAAACTGCTGTAGAAAGTTGACCTGATGCTGGCCGGTCACCTTCCCTACTTCAGTCTATAAGGAACTGAAGTTTCGGTTGTACCTTCCTGACAAGTGAGGAGAAGTTGTGTGTCCAGGATCGGTCTCTTGATCAGTGAACTCCAAGGAATTTGGTGTCTTCCACTCTCTCCACTACAGAGTTGTTGATGTGTAGTGGAGGGTGGTCGGTCCTCGTCCTCATGAAGTCGGCAATTGTGTCCACATTGAGACCCAGTATGTTACACTTACCTCAGTTCATGAGATTTTCCACCCCTTCTCTGTTGTACGATCCGTCGTTATTGCTGACTAGGACAACTACTGAGATGTCATTTGCAAACCTGATGACACTGTTGGAGCTGGAGGCAGTCATGGGTCAGTGGGACTTGATATGAAAAAGTGGTGTAGCACAGAATAGAGGGGACGAGTGGCTTGTTTCTGTGCTGTAAATGTTCTATTGTTTTGTGGAATATCTGATGTCTAAATATAAATGTTTTGTGTCTAATTATTGTTTTTTGAGAAGTGGAGGCTCCTATAAAAAACCAGGGGATGTGTTTTGAAGGAAAGTACAGTGTTTTTATAAAACAGAAAAGGTTGTATTTGTCAAAATTTGTGGTGTTTTTTGATACAAACCACCACTTTTTTCTACAGTAATGTATGCAGTTTTCATGTAAATACCCCAAACTGTGAATCACAAATTGAGACAATGAGATAAAGGAGCAGAGGTAGGTCATTCAGCCTGTCGAGTCTGCTCCACCATTCCATCATGAGCTGAACCATTCTCCCACATCCCCACTAAACTGCTTCTCCACTCATCCTTGGTACCCTGTCTGTTCAGAGAGCTGGGAATGGGAGAACATGGCAGCACTGCCGGTCCTTCTGTAAGGACAGCGCTGTCACAGACCCACGGAGAGTGGAAACACAGCGCTCCGACATGGGCTCCTACCATCTGGTCCAAATGCGGTTGGATCCGTACAGACTTTAAAAGGACCGTTAATTGACCTGGCGGTGGTTTTATATAGAAATACTGCAGCCACAGGGACGGCCTCCAGGATCGCAGGGCCGATGAGCGGCAGCAGCCAGGAGAGGCTACCAACTCTGGGGAAGCAGTGGACTGGCACAGGGCACCAGAAAATGTGGAGCTCACCCCCTGGTTTAAAAAGGAGATGCAGAGGAGGTGACTCATGGGACGGTGACCACAGCGGCAGACCAGAGAGGGATCCTGTGGTTGAACACACAGGCCGCGGATGATTCGGGGCAAGGAACCTACTCTGGCTGCGGGCGATTCCGGTCAAGGGATTCACACCGGGCCGCGGACTGCAGGAGTCTGGCTCGAGACTGACCGAAGGTACCTGAACCAGGATGTGCGAGGGTGCCGAGGTCACTGAAGGGCTTCTAATCGTGGTGGGGAATCGGATCGGGACCTCAAGCGGCTGATGGTTTGGACTGGACTCTGTCTGGCTACAGGAGCTGGTGGGAGGGTTGGAGGTGAATTGAAGGACACTCAGTGACGCTCATCGAACTCTCATTTACTTCTCTTTCTCTGACTGGAAGAGGCGCTTCAGACAATTTCTGTCGATGGCCAATCTGTCTGCCCTACAGCAGACGAAAAGCAAATTTGAGTAATATTGCACTGACTTCATGACATGACAATAAATTGAATCTTAACCCTTGGAAATGTAAGAGAGATATCTGACCCTCTGTTTTATATACACAGAGAGTGGTGGTGCCTGGAATGCATTGCCAAGGGTGGTGATAGAGGCTGGTACAACAGGAACATTTAAGACTCTTTGACGGGCAGATGTAAGGATAATAGAGGGTTATGGGTGTGAGGTGGGGAGGGGTTATTGTTATGGAGTAGGTTTACATCGGTCAGAACAACATTGTGGCTGAAGGACTGGTCTGTGCCCTGTTCATTGCTGTTGGGCTCAGAAGGAGGATTCCAACAGTGGCTGTCTGGATGGTGATACAGATGGGGAAAGATGTGGGCTTCGCTGAGGCCCCCTCTTCCCAACAAGGCTTGCGCACGATATACATGGCTCAATGTACGTGATACGCTTTCTCATGGTCTTGCGCTTACTTACGACAGGAAAGGAGGGGGCTTGAGCCCTGCTTCCCTATTCCCTCCCAAAAACTGATAATATCTATTGTCGTATTTTTGCAAGAATCATTGCAATTAAATCCAGTTTTAATTTCCAGACTTTACTGTGGCATTCCCTTAAAAAGTGATGTCTGCCACTCAGATCAGAAAGTTTCCCACCGTGGAAACAGGCCCTTTGGTCCAACTTCAGATTTATGGTCAGAGTTACGTGCAGGAAGTCACATACAACCCTGAGATTCTTTTTCCTGTGGGCGAGACAGAGTCACCATGTCTTGGTCATGCTGAAACGAACCAACCCAGTGTACGCACGGAAACAAATAAAGAACAATTCGAAACAAATGATGCAATACAGATTCCAATTTATTGTCAAGTGCACACATGGCATCACATAAAATCCTGAGAATCATTTTTTCCTCAGAGCCAGACACAATTATCACTTGTTTGTGATGCAAAAGAACTGAACAGAACATAAACGTGCAAACAAATCAAGAACTGGAAACAAACTGGAAAAAATTCAATCAAGTCCAAACATTCGAGCCGTTTAATGAGTCCCGATTGGGTTTGTTGTTGGATGGTGGAGGAGTAGCAGCTATTCCTGAACCTGCTGGTGCGAGTCTCGTGGCAACTCTAGCTCTTTCCTGATGGTAGCAATGAGAACAGAGAGATGCAGAGTGTTGTGAATCCTTGACGAACGCTGCTGCTCTCCGACGGCAGTGTTCCTCGAAGAAGTTTTCAGTTTGGGGAGGGTTTCACTTGTGATGTCCTGGGCTGTGTCCACTACCTTCGGCAGGACTTTACAATCAGACGTGTCGGTGTCCCAGTACCAGACCGTGATGCAGCCGTTCAGCACACTTTCCACCACACATCACAGAACAATACAGTGCAGGCCTTTCGGCCAAAAATGTTGCGCTCACCTATATATTCCTACCGAAAAAAGTACTAAACCCTGCCTACACTGTTTCCCTGCCTCCTGACTTTTACGTGTAACTGCCTCCCTGAAGCTCCTATCACAACATCTGTCTCCCTTAAATTTCTACTCCAGCTCCAGGTCCCTAACTCAGTTTGTCAGGAACTGGAGCCTGATGTACCTTTTGCACGTGTCGTTATCAGGAACAGACGTGCTGTCCCTGACTTCCCACATCCGACAACCGGAACACTGGATGGCCCTAATCACTGCCTCAATTACCGACTCCAAAGTCCATTAAATTTCTTAAAGAAGCTCACCTCTCCAGGAGCAAACTCTTCCTCAGCCTCGAGGGGTTAACAAATGGTATTGTAGCACGAGTTTAACCTGCCAATTTGCGGGTTTTCTACCCGTTTAAAGGCCATTTAGGTACACTTTTAGAAACAAACTGCAGAGGTTGGAACACCACCTCGGAGGTGGATTGTCGACCTGAGTTTACGCACCATGTAGCTGCTGCTTGTCAACATGTAACGATCGTGGGGGCCCAGGTAGGTTATGACGTCAACACTTGTGTGCAATGGCCGTCTTCCTTACCCATAAACAAGCATGCTGCTGGAATGCCAGAGCAGTTCCAGCCACATGGGGGATTATGGGTAAGGACGGTCATTTCTCCTGTCTCAACTCCGTTCCCCTCCGGCCCACTCCATCCCAACAGTCCCCTCCACTTCCCACTGGCCTGACCGCGTTAGCCTGCCGGCCCAACAGTGCTCCCGCTCCATGATCATCCCAGCCCTACACCTCCCCCATCCACCCCGATACACCCACACCCCGGCCACTTGCCGCTTGGAGGCCAACACAGGGAAAAGGGAATTCCCTGCATGGGCCCAGTGACGCGGTGAATGCATGGCACATCTCACACCACGCCTTCGAAGAGGGGGGTGCGGTCCTAAATTGCCTCTTCAAAAACGCCGTAAGAGAGGTGTCACATATTCACCGCGTCGCCAGAGGCCCCGCTGGGAATCCCGTTCCTCGTGTTGGCCTCCAAAGCAATAAGTTGCCAGGGTGGGTGCAGGATGCTGTTGGGGCTGGAGTGAGAATGGAGTTGGAATGCTGTTAGGGCTGGAGGATGAACACAGAATCAGGCGCAAGTGGCAAAGCTGTCGATGCTGGGGCAGAACGCTGTCAGGGCCTTGCGTAGGAATGGTGTCTGGGTTGGGGGAGTGGGACTGCTATCGGGCCAGCGGAGAAACACTGTTGGACTGGTGGAGAGTGGAGTGGGTAGTCAGAGGAGCATATAGTGGTCCGGTGGGGAATGGCGTTGAAGCAGGTGCAATGGCCGACTTCTTACCCATAATCCACCATGCTGTTGGTACTGTTCTGGCGTTCTCATGGCGTGAAGGTTTAAGTGTAACCATGCAAGCATTGAAGTAATTTTCTAACTGGGCATCCATGATCGCTTACAAATTGTCCAGAAGTAGCTACACAGTACGTGTACATGGGGCAATAATCCACCTCCAATGTGGTTTGAAAACCTGTGCAGTATTTTTTTTATTCTACTCACCAATTGGCTTGTACACAGGTAGAAAACATGCCAAATTGGCAGGTTAAACTCCTGTTACCATCCAATTTGTAAACCCTACTGTTCAACCCTGAGTTCATTTTAAAGGCACTTTAAAACATTTAAAGACACGTTGGCACCCAACAGGCCAATCTCACTCACCTCTCTCACCCTCCTAGTCAGTCAATTGCCTCGAGAAGATGGCATCCGCAGAAATTTGCTCGGGTTTCTGGTATAATTCCTATCCTCCGCAAACTCTCTGCACCTTTGGAGTCCACGTGTTCCAGGCTGGTACAATTGATGGTTGTTTGAAACAGGAGGATACTGTAATGTAATATTTGTAGATATACTTAGGAGATAAATTGGTAAAAATTAGAGAAGGTAACATATATACACACTCACATTTTAAAACAGATTGCATTTGTAATACAGAAGAATTCATATTCAGTGACTTTACTGAAAATATGGAGAATCCTTTGCACATTTCACAAGTACGTGCTAATTGAAATAATGTCATGAAATGAATGGACTGGAGACCGATCATCAGTGTTGAATATTTTTACAAGACTTCTGACCTTTCTGCAACGTGCTCACTCCGGGGATCTTGTTTACCTAAAAACAACAGTGTTCCAATTCCATGCTCACCCCAGCCGCATTAGCAGAAGACTAACTCCTATTATTTGCAAGAGGAGGGGTCTTTTCAAGTGAGAGTGAGAGTGAAAGAGTGAGAGGGAGAGAGAGAGTGAGAGGGAGAGAGAGAGAGAGAGAGAGAGAGAGAGAGAGAGAGAGAGAGAGAGAGAGAGAGAGAGAGAGTGAACAGTCATATCTGAAACAAGTAGGAGAAGCTGGATGGAACTGGAACAGAAACTCCAGAGTGGCAGATGGCTGGATGTGCTGTCTTTCCGATGTTTCTCTTGGAATAATTGAAACAGAAAGGAATTCTGTAGGAGCCTAAAAGAAAGAAGTTATCATCTGGATAATCCAGATGGGGCAAGTTTCATCAGCTAATGGTGGAACCTCAGTTGTGGAACTCCTGGAACATCACATCTCTCTCTGCAAACCTGATGAGAATCTTCCAGAGTGGTAAACACTTACCTTTCATGCACTGAAGCCTGGTGAACTTTCTATCTGTTAAAGTCTCTGCACAGTATAAGATTTGCCTGCAACCAGTGTACTTAGAAGAATGAGAAATGAGATTGAACTGTGAAAAAAAGAACTTTTCATGAGTTTACACACACATGACATACATGTGTGCATAGAATTAGAAGGGGGTTAAGTTGGTTTAGTTAAGTTAATAGAGATAAGTTTAAGTTTGATTCTGTTTTCATTTTTAAAGATAATTAAAAACAACTTTTGTTTAAGTAACTACTTGTCTATTGCTGCTGGGTTTTGGGGTCCTTTGGGCTCGTAACATTATATCTGAGCTCGTCCAGCCCATTGAACAAGAGTTTTATGGATTAATAGTTAATTGTGAGAAACAGCATCAATGGATGTTGATAAGATTTTGTCAGAACCATTATTTGCGGAACTGAGGAGCAAAGGGAAAGAGGGACTGATGGTTATTTCTAAGGCATTAAAAGAGACTGAATTGAAACATTGGATGAGGAAAGTACAAATTCAGAGGTTATAGTGAAATAATGTATAAGTGAGGATAAATTTGTTCAGAAAGACTTAGAAGCTTTTCCAGAGGATAGATCTGGTGAGTTGCAATTGGAATTGGAGGAATTGAGGATAGAAGAGTCTAAACGGCGGAGAAGAGGCTAAAAGTCAAAAAGAGGAAGCTGAAAAACAGAGGAGATATGAGTTCGAGTTCGCTGAAAGCCAGATTAAATTTGAGAGGATGAAAATTGATAGGGAGCAAAGTAAGAGAGCTGAAGCTGTAATTCCTGCGGAGAGGTTTTTGCCAAGTAGAGAGGTAAATCTAGTGCCTCCTTTTGATGAGGGAGAGATAGATACCTATTTTCAGTTTTTGAAAAGGTCGCTGATAGTTCAAAATGACCTAAAAAGAAATGGACATTAATGCTCCAACCTGTATTGAAGGGAGAAGCACAAATTGCATCCTCTAGCTTGACTGTACAACAAGTGGCAAATTATGATATAGTTCAGAAAGATGTATTCAGAAGCGGATAGAGAAAAATGTAGGAGTTTGATAAAAACATAGAATCAATCTTATATGGATTGTGCCTCAAGAGGAATAAATAATGAGGGAAGTCACGTGAAGGAATAGTGACCGGGAAGAAAACACCAGCCCTCTCCAGAAAACTTAAAAAGGTAAAGAAAAAGCAAAGCTACAAACACAGAAACCATAAGAAATTAAAAATAAAAGTGTGGAGAAAATGGCAGCAAAGAAAGAAAAACCAAAAACAACTGGAAGAAAAGAAGAAGGAAAGACGTCGGAAGAGAAAGGTGAAGGCCTTACCTGTACGAGGAGGCCCGCCGTGGAGAGAGAAGCCCGCTCAGTGAGGTCAGTGGAAACCCCGAACTCAGGACTACAAAAATGGCTCACGGAGCCAAACAAAAGTGCGCTGTTAGCTCAGAAGATGGATATAAAGGAAAACTATAATAGGAGAAACAATATAAAGATAGTGGGCCTGAAGGAAGATGAAGAAGGCAAAAATATGAAAGAATTTATAAAAGAATGGATCCCCAGAGTCCTAGGAAGGCCAGAATTACAGGAAGGAATGGAAATAGAAAGGGCACATAGAACATTAGCCCCAAAACCACAACCACAACAAAAACCAAGATCCATTCTTGTAAAATTCTTAAGATATACGACAAGAGAAAATATATTGGAGAAGACACTGAAAAAAATAAGAGAACACAAAAAACCATTGGAATACAAAGGTCAAAAAAAATTTCTATCCAGACATAAGTTTTGAACTCCTGAAGAAGAGGAAGGAGTTTAACGCAGCAAAATCGACCCTATGGAAAAAAGGTTATAAATTTATGATAAAATATCCAGCGGTGCTTAAAATAGTTATCCCAGGGCAGCAAAGCAAACTATTCTCGGATCCGGAAGAAGCACAAAAATTTGCAGAACACCTACAAAACAGACAGTGAGATAAAGAGATGTAAAAAGAACAAAAATGACAACAAACTATATCTCAAAAAGAAGAATGAAGTATAAGTAAGAACTAAGAAGGGAAAGAAAGGAAGAAAGGAGGGAATTAAGAGAGTGAGCTTTGTTATATATGAAGATTAAAATCTTTTCTGGGGGGTGCTGGGTGGGGAAGAATAACAGTACAGTGAAATCAGTTGACGCTTGCGAGCGGGTTCGCAAATCCAAATGGAGAGCGGAGATGTAGTTGCCCAACAAGGAACAAAGGGCAACTCAGAAAAGGGAGGGATTATTCGGGTTAAAGGAATTTTAGATGTGGGAATAGTGGAAATATTTTATGTTTTAGAAGTGTTGTCTTACAATGTGTTCAAAAAAAGAAAGCAGAAATGGATAAGAAGGGAAGGTGGTGATGAGGAAACGGAAAGGAAAGACAAACAAAGTATGAAATGACCATGTTGACTTTAAATATTAATGGAATACATAACTAAATCAAAAGGAAGAAACCGTTAAATTTACTGAAGAAAGAAAAAATTGATATAGCATTTGTGCAAGAAACACATCGAACTGAAGTGGAACACAAGAAATTAAAGAGAGATTGGATAGGACATGTAACAGCAGCATCAGATAATTCAAAAGCCAGAGGAGTAGCTATATTAATCAATAAAAATGTACCAATCAAAATAGAAGAGGAAATAATAGATCCAGCAGGGAGGTATGTAATGATAAAATGTCAGATATATTCAGAATTTTGGAATTTACTCAATGTATACGCACCTAATTAAGATGATCAAAAAATTATGCAAGATATCTTTTTGAAGATCGCAGATTCGCAAGGGAATATACTAATAGGAGGGGATTTTAACCTTAATTTGGACTCAAACATGGATAAAACTGGAAAAAAAAGACTAACAGAAAGAACAAAGTAACCAAATTTATAATTAAATCGATGCAGGAAATGCAACTTTTGGATATATGGAGGAAACAACAACCAAAGGAAAAGGAATGTTCATATTATTTGGGTAGACATAAAACATACTCAAGGATAGACCTATTCCTGTTATCAGCCCACATTCAAGGAAGAGTTAAGAAAACAGAATATAAAGCTAGATTGTTATCGGATCACTCACCCCTGTTATTGGCTAGAGCTAGAGGAAATCCCATATATATAACCATATAACCATATAACCACTTACAGCACAGAACAGGCCAGTTCGGCTCTACTAGTCCATGCCGTAACAAATCCCCACCCTCCTAGTCCCACTGATCAGCACCCGGTCCATACCCCTCCAGTCCTCTCCTCTCTATGTAACTATCCAGTTTTTCCTTAAATGTAACCAATGATCCCGCCTCAACTACGTCTGCCAGAAGCTCATGCCACATCCCTACCACTCCCTCCCTTTCTAATCCTTTTATTAGCCCTTACCAATTAACGCCAATGAACTCCTCTCACTGCCTCCTCCGATCCCGAGTCTGACCTTTCTCAGACTGAGCCCCGGTAAGTCCAGCTATTTATGCTACTCACATCTCTGATGCTCTCTCCTGGATCCTCCTCCTCTCACACGACACCAGGCGCTGACTCGCTGCCTCCTCCGATCCCGAGTCTGACCTTTCTCTGACTGAGCCCGGGTAAGTCCAGCTATTTATGCTACTCACGTCTCTGATGCTGTCTCCTGGCTCCTCCTCCTCTCACACGACACCAGGCGCTGACTCACTGCCTCCTCCGACCCCGAATCTGACCTTTCTAACACCGAGCCCCGGTAAGTCCAGCTATTTATGCTACTCACCTCTCTGATGCTGTCTCTTGGCTCCTCCTCCTCTCACACGACACCAGACGCTGACCCACTGCCTCCTCCAACCTTTCTCAGACCGAGCCCCAGTAAGTCCAGCTATTTATCCCACCCAGAATGTTTAGATGGAGATTAAACTCCATGCTACTTAAAAGATAGGATTTTAGAGAATTCATTGAGCGACAAATTAATATGTACATTGAAATAAATACAGAATCAGTGAAAGATAAATTTATATTGTGGGATGCAATGAAAGCGTTCTTCAGAGGACAGATAATAAGTTATGTAACTAAGATGAAGAAGGACTACAATCAGGAAATTGAACTGTTGGAAAGGAAAATAACAAATACAGAAAAAGAATTAGCAATAAAGGAAGATACAACTAAAAGAAGAGAATTGACGGAAAAGAAAATAAAATATGAAACATTACAAACATATAAGGTGGAGAAGAACATAATGAAGACAAAACAGAAATATTATGAGCTAGGAGAAAAAATGCACAAAATACTAGCATGGCAGCATAAGACAGAACAAACTAAAAGAACAGTATTAGCATCTAGGAAAAAGGTCAAACAAATTACATATAACCCAACGGAGATCAACAAAAACTTCAGGGAATTCTACGAACAACTATATCAAACTGAAAATGAAGGGAAAGAAGTCAAAATAGATGAATTTCTAACTAAAATTGAACTATCGAAATTACAAACAGAGGAGCAAAATAAATTAATATAACCATTTGAAATAGAAGAAATAAAGGAGATATTAAAAAAACTACCGAACAATAAAACACCGGGAGAGGATGGACTCCCAATAGAATTCTATAAAACATTTAAAGACTTATTCATTCCACTTCTCCTGGAAGTAATGAACCAGATTGAAAAAACACAAAACATACCAGATTCATGCAAAACAGCAATGATTACAGTAATACCAAAGTCGGGGAAAGATGCACTAACACCAGGATCGTATAGACCAATATCTCTACTTAACACAGATTATAAGATAATAGCTAAACTATTAGCAAATAGATTGGCTGACTGTGTACCAAAAATAGTAAAACAAGAACAAACTGGATTTATTAAAAAAAGATGAACAACGGACAATATCTTTAAATTCATTAACTTCATCCATGCAGTACAAGGAAAAAAAAACTCCAACAGTAGCGGTTGCTTTAGATGCAGAAAAAGCCTTTGACAGAGTAGAATGGAATTATTTATTCAAAGTACTACAAAAATTCAACCTACCAGAGAAATATATTAATTGGATTAAAGCATTATATAAGGGACCAATGGCGAAAGTGACAGTAAATGGATATATATCAAAACAATTTAACTTAAGCAGATCAACAAGGCAGGGATGTCCACTATCTCCCTCACTATTCACGTTAGCTACAGAACCACTAGCCCCGGTAAGTGATAAGGACAGAAAATAAAATAAGAGGGATAAAAATAAAAGAGAAGGAATATAAAATTAGTCTATTTGCAGATGACGTTATAATATACTTAACAGAACCAGAAATATCAATAAAAGAATTTCATAAGAAATTGAAGGATTATGGAGAAGTATCGGGGTACAAGATTAACGCAAATAAAAGTGAAGCAATGCCAATGAATAATGCGGATTTCACAAAGTTTAAGAAAGAATCACCATTTAGATGGCAAACACAAGCAATTCAATACCTAGGTATACAACTAAATAATAATCTCAGCCATCTATGTAAACTAAATTATCACCCATTAATGAAAAAATTACAAGACGACTTAGAGCACTGGAAAGACTTACCACTAAAACTGATAGGAAGGATAAATTGTATTAAAATGAACATCTTCCCAAGGATACAATACCTATTTCATCACCTAACAGAGAAATTCTTCAAGAGCAAAAGAAAATAATAAGGAAATTCTTATGGAAAGGGGGGAAACTGAGGATAGCACTAAATAAATTAACAGAATGGTACAAACAAGGACGTTTACAACTACCAAACTTTAGGAATTATTATAGAGCAGCACAATTAAGATACCTATCAGATTTTTATCAAACAAGGGAAAAACCAGATTGGACCAGATTAGAACTAGATAAAATAAGGGAGAAGATACCTGAACATATACTCTACAAGTGGGATGAGAAATTGGTGCAACATAGGAATTCACCAGTATTGCACCATCTGCTCAACATTTGGAAGAAGATTCACGTAGAAAGGAATAAAATAAATGATCAACTACCAAAATTAATATTGACGCAAAATCAACGAATCCCTTTCACAATAAATAACCTTTCCTTCAGAGAATGGGAGAGAAAAGGGATCAAAAGAATAGAAAATTGTTTTTCGGGAAATAAATTATTATCTTTTGAACAAATGAAGGACAAATATAATATAACTCACGATACAATGTTTCCATACCACCAACTGAAAACCTACTTGAAGGACAAATTGGGAAACAGTCTGAGGTTACCAGAACGAAGCAATTTTGAATATGTGATTACAGACACAATGATAATTTAAAAATTTATAACAAACATGTACATCAAACTGCAAGAAAAGGAGAATGAGGAAACTAACTGTAAACCTAAACAAAAATGGGAACAAGATCTAAACATAAAGATAAAGAATGAAACGTGGGAAAAGCTATGCTCCAGAACTATGAGAAATACAATAAACACGAGGTTACGCATGATACAATATAATTGGTTACACAGGCTATACATCACACCCCAAAAGTTAAATAAATGGGACCCAACAGTATCAGACAGATGTTTTCGCTGTAAAAAGGAAATGGGAACAATACATGCAATTTGGACATGTGAGAAAGGGGAAAAGTTTTGGGAAGATCTAAACCAGATATTAAATAAAATCACAAAAAGCAATATACCAAAAACCCAGAGATCTTCCTTCTAAGTAATATAAGAAATAAAGAATTTGGACTTGATTTAGATGGAGCACAAAAAAGATTTATTATGATAAACTAAGCTGAAGCAAAAAAATGTATTATGTCAACGTGGAAATTAGAAGACAACTTGAGAATACAACAATGGTACATAGAAATAAATAAATGTATTCCATTAGAAAAAAATAACATAAAATTTAGGAAATAACATCACAATATTCAAACAAATATGGGAACCATACATGAAACACAATAGAGAAATCCTACCACGGACCTCCACCACCGAAAATGACAGAAGGAGAAGACAACGAAATGAACTGACACAGTATAAAAAAAGTAAAAGATAAACATTTCTGTTTATTTTTATTAAGTGATGCAATTGTTTAACGGGTTTAATGTATCTTATAGATTGAACTTTAAATAAATGGGAAGGGGGTAAGGGAGGGAGGGAAGGGAGGGGGAAAAAGGGGAGAAAATGACTCTATATATTCAAGAGAAAAAATGTCTGTATGTATTTTGGTCAGTATGGTTTATAGTGTGAAAATTTTTTTTTAAATTTTTAAAAAGAGGAATAAATAATGATTTTGACGGATTAAGAGAATTGATGTTATTGAAGAAATTAAAAGGTGTGGCCAAGGGAGTTGAAATGATACCTGGATGAGAGTGACGTGGCTACGTGGCAACATGCAGCTCGAATGGCTGACCAATTTGCATTAATTCATAAAAGTACATGTCAACATGGTGGGCATTTTCAGAAAATTAATGTGGAGCAGAGTGACAAGCCTGTTCAGAGGATTAATAAGGAACAGGAGAGTAAGCCTGAAATTAAGTCTGGAGAGAAGGTTGGAAAGGACAGAACTTCTGGATTTGGATGTCATTTGTGTAAAAATCCTGGTCATGTTATTGCAAATTGTCTAGTATTAAAAAGCAAAAGAGAAAAGAAAGGTTTACCGGAAGCATCTATTCAAACAGTTGAATTTAGAGAGAGCAAAGATTCTAAATCTGATAAGGGTGTCATGGATGTTTTAAAACTTTTTGTTTCAGTAAAGGAGGGAGAAGCACAGGTAGAAGTTAAAATTCTTAGGGATACTGGTTGAACACAATCATTGCTAGAACAAGGGATTTTATCTCTTGATCAAAGAACTGACACAGCGGAGCGATTAAAGGTGTTGGAGGTGAGGTGGAGTCAATATCTCTCCACAAAATAGTGCTAAATTCAGAGTTAGTTAAAGGACCTGTTGTGGTAGGAGTAATCCCAAAGTTCCCCATGCAGGGAGTCTCAATTTTATTAGGGCCTGATTAGGCTAATAGAAGATAGAGTTGGGTCAGTTTTAAGATTAACAAGCAGGCCTAGGAAAGAAGAGGTGGAAGAGAATTGTGAGATATATCTGGCGTGTACAGTAACAAGGTCCATGTCTAAGAAATGATTGAGAGATGAAGAAGATCCAGTTGACAGAGATTTGCCAGGTGCTTCTGAAATGGTTTTGAAAGAGAAAGGTAATTGTGAGAGTAAGGATTACTCTTTGTCAAAGAAAGAGTTAATTTGCCAGCAGAGAGCAGATACAAGTCATGTTGACTTAGAAGACAAAGCAGTAACTGAACAGGAGATTAGAGAAATGTCTAGTTTTTCCTTTTTAAAAGGTGATTTGTCAATGAGGAAATGGAGACTTCTTGATGTAGTGCAGACGTGGATGTCCGGGAGACTAGAAGAGTCCATGACTTCCCACATCTGACACTGTGAGCAGCAAAAGCCTTCACATTCATCCTGACTCTTTCTTCTCTCACCTTACAAGAGAAAAATAAAAAGATCTATTAAATTAAATGTGATCGTCTTACCTTAGCCCTGATTTGCTCGTCCTCAGCCTCTTCACGCTGAAGCTTCTTGAGCCAAAGCCTCGAAGCCCCACTCCTTCTCTGTGCCACTCACTCACTGGGCCCCTCATCGCTGGCCTCTCCCATGTACTCACCCTCTTTTTATTTGCCCTTGACCATTGAACCTGAACGATCTCTCCTTGCTCCACCTCCTCTGTAGATAAAGTCCGAGCACCATTCCACATCCGGCAGGAGGCCCGTACCACATCTGGCAGGAGGTCCATACCACATCCGGCAGGAGGTCCATACCACGTCCGGCAGGAGGTCCATACCACGTCCGGCAGGAGGTCCATACCACGTCCAGCAGGAGGTCCATACCACATCCGGCAGGAGGTCCATACCACATCCGGGAAGATGTCCATACCACATCCGGCAGGAGGTCCATACCACATCCGGCAGGAGGTCCATGCCACATCCGGCAGGAGGCCCGTACCACATCTGGCAGGAGGTCCATACCACATCCGGCAGGAGGTCCATACCACATCCGGCAGGAGGTCCATACCACGTCCGGCAGGAGGTCCGTACCACATCCAGAACGTGGTTCATACCACACCTGGCAGGAGGACCATACCACATCCGGCAGGAGGTCCATACCACATCCGGCAGGAGGTCCATACCACATCCGGCAGGAGGTCCGTACCACATCCAGCAGGAGGTCCATACCACGTCCGGCAGGAGGTCCGTACCACGTCCGGCAGGAGGTCCATACCACATCCGGCAGGAGGACAGTAAAACATCCGGCAGGAGGTCCATACCACATCCGGCAGGAGGTCCATACCACATCCGGCAGGAGGTCCATACCACATCCGGGAGGAGGTCCATACCACGTCCGGCAGGAGGTCCATACCACATCCGGCAGGAGGTCCATTCCACATCCAGCAGGAGGATCATTCTTTTTATGATTCTTTTTCAAGATTTTCAAAGGGCTTTACAAGAAGCAGGAAACAAATAGAAGCCATTATTCAATGGTAATATATAAAAAGGAATATGCAGGTAAAAAAACAGTTATATAATAAAACTAAATATATTATGTATAACTATAATACCATAACAGTCAATCAGAAATAAACAATGATAACATAAGCTTAATTGTAAATAGATTAAAAAAGTAAATATTATACAATACTCCAAATACCTTCCATTTCCCTTCTAAAGTTCTCTCGTACGTACGTATAGTTTCACCACCATTAAAAAAAGCCCACAAACACGCAAAGCAAGTTCCAAGTGATAAAATAAGTTCGAAAATAATCAATTAAAGGATGCCTTAAAAATAGAAAGTTTAAATGCGATATAGTGGCAGAATATCATATTTTAAACAAAGTTAGGCACGCCACCGTATCAGATAATCATTTGAGTATTTGAAGGATACTCCAATTTTTCAACAATGAAAGACTAGCTACAAGGCGGCAAAAGAGACCACATGGGATTGAGACACAGTTAAATTCAAATAGATTTTCTCAGTTAATCCAAAAAAGTCCAATAAATCGATCATGTATGATATAGACACTGAGAACTAAAGGTTTCTCTTCATCACCTGTACCTCATGCTTCAATAACATTATTCCCTCGGTGCTGGTCAAGAACCTACTATCTCTAGCCCTCGGTACCTCCCTCTGCCATTGGATCTTTGATATCCTCATCGGAAGACCAATCAGTACAAATTGGAAACAATGTTTCCACCCCACTGATTAACCACACGGGTACATTCCAAGGATGAGTGCTTAACTCATTGCTCTACTCATTATGAACACATGACTGTATTGTGAGGCCCAATTCCATTGCGATCTACACATTTGCCGACAACTCCAGAATTGTTTGCAGAATCACAAATGCTAATGAGAAAGTGTACAGGTGGGACATAGATGTTGTGTGTGTAACAACAACAACCTTCCCCTCATTGTCAACAAAACAAAAGAGAAGATTGTGGACTTCAAGCGGAAGTCAGCAGAAAATGACCCATTCCTCACAAAGGGCTTAGGAGCACAGATTTTCAAATTCCTGAATGTTAAGAGCTCAAAACATCTGTTCTGGAGTCTCCATTAATGCATTCCCAAAGACGGCTCGCCAGTGAATACACTGTTTGAAGTGTCTGTGGAGATTCAGTATGTCATTGAAGAAACTCATTCTGGTTGTTGCATCATGGTCTGGTAGGGAAGCACCACCTCTCAGGAAAAGGATAAACTCTAAAGGGAGGTTAATTCAACCTGCAATATCATCCAGCAGGAGGTCCATTCCACATCTGGCTTGAGGCCCATTACACATCCAGCTGGAGGACCAATCCACATCCAGCATGAGGCCCAATCCACATCCCGCATGAGGCCCAAACCACATCCAGCAGGAAGCCCATTCCACATCCAGAAGGTGGTCCATTCCACATCCAGCAGGAGGTCCATTCCACATCTGGCTAGAGCCCCAATAAACATCCAGCTGGAGGACCAATCCACATCCAGCATGAGGCCCAATCCACATCCAGCATTAGGCCCAATCCACATCCAGCAGGAAGCCCATTCCACATCCAGAAGGTGGTCCATTCCACAACCAGCACGAGGTCCATTCCATATCTGGCAGGATGTCCATTCCACATCCAGCAGGAGGTCCATACCACATCTGGCAGCAGGTCCATTCCACATCTGGCAGGAGTTCCATTCCACTTCCAGTAGGAAGTTCATACCACATCCGGCAGGAAGCCCATTCCACATCCAGAAGGTAGTCCATTCCACATCTAGAAGGAGGCCCATTGCACATCCGGCAGGAGGACTATTCCAAGTCTTGCATTTGGCAGGAGGCCCATTTTTTCATGTTTCTTTTTCAAAATTTTCATTGGCCTTTATAGAAACAGGAAACAAATAGAAGACATTAATCCATGGAAATATATAGAAAGGAAAATGCAGATAAAAAATAGTTGTATAACAATATTAAATCTATTGTGAATAACCACAATGGCATAACAAGCTAACAGAAATATAGGTGGGAAACGCTTAAACAATAACATATGGTGAATTGAAAACTATTTCAAAAAGTAAATATTATACTATACTCCAAATTCTATTCCCTTCCCTTCTGAAGTTCTCTGGAATGTCCACATAAATTCACTAGCGTTAAATGAGAACCTCAACTCAGCAAGCAAAGTGCCAAATGATCTTATAAGTTCTGAAAATAATGAATAAAAGGAGCCCAGAAATATAGAAAGTTTAAATGCGATTCAGTGGAAGAACATCTGATTTTAGATGAAGTTAGGCATGCCACCATCCACCATATCAGATAGCCATTGAGTATTGGAAGGAGGGACAGCATCTTTCCATCTCATCAACATTGAAAGTCTAGCAACAAGGTGGCAAAAAAGACCACATGGGATTGAGACATAGTTAAATTCAAATAGGTTGTCTCTGTTGATCCAAAAATGGCAATTATAGGATTAGGTATCCACTGTATCTTGTCCTAAAATACCATTATTCCCTTAGTGTTGGTCAAAAAGCAGAAACTCTAGCCCTCTCTACCCCACTCTGCAATCTGATCCGTGACATTCTCTTCGGAAGACCACAGTCAGTATGAATTGGGAACCAAGTCTCCTCCCCACTGATTATCAACACAGGTGCACTCTAAGTACGTGTGCTTAGCCCACTGCTCTACCCATTATAAACCCCTGACCGTGTGGCGATGCACAATTCCATTGCTATCTACATGTTTGCCGATGACACCACAATTATCGGCAAAGTAACAAATGAAATGATGAAGTGTACAGGAGGGACATAGATCGGCTCGATTATTGAGAAACAACAGCAAACTTTCAATCAATATCACCAAAACAAAGGACATGATTAGGGACTTCAGGGTGAGGTCAGCAGAACACAACTCGGTTCTTATGGAGGGCTCAGCAGTGGGGATTATCAAGAACTTCAAATTCCTCGGTGTTAACATCTCTGAAGGTCTGTCCGGGAACCTCCATGTTGATGCATTCAAAAAGTTCTCTAGAGGCAATACTTTGTGTGGTGGGTTAGGATATTCAGTATCTCATCGAAGTTGCACGTTAACCTCCAGAGGTGGACTATGGAGAGCATACTGGGTGGTTACATCACTGTCTGGTTTGTAGGCACAGATCTCAGGATAAGGGTAAACTCTCATTGGTGGTTAACTCAGCCTGCGACGCCACAAGCAACAAAATTCACTCCATCGTGAATGTCAACATGGGGCTTTGCCTTCAAAAAAGAAGCCTCCATCATCAAGAATCCCCAATACCCAGATCATAACCTCTTCACTCTGCTACCATTAGAGAAAAGGCAGTAGAGCCAACGGACGATCAGACAATGCCACAAGGACAGCTTCTTCTCCGATTCCATCAGATTCTTCAATAATCTCCATCAGATCCTTCAATAATCAATGAGCCAAAGACATGACCTTGCTTTTTTGTGCACTTACTTTTTATAGTAATGTTGTAGGATGGTTATAACATGAATGTTTGCCCCAAATCACAGAATTTCATGACGTGTCCTTGACAATAAATTATGATTCTGAATCTGATAACATATGAGAGATATCTTGACAAAAATGGAGAGAGAAGAATGAGACAAAAGCATATTTAACAAAGTACCTTTTTCGTTAGGAGGCCCATTTCACATCCAGCAGGAGGCTCATTCATTTTATGTTTCTTTTGAAATATTTTCATCGGCCTTTACAGAAACAGGAAACAAATAATATCAATGGTAATATATAACAAAGAATATGCAGATAAAAAACACAGTTGTATAATAAAAATCAATCTATTATATATAACCACAATATCAGAACATGCAAAAAGAAATAAAGGTGGGAAATGGTTAAAATTTATAACATAGGGTTAATTGAAAACATTTTAAAAAGTAAACATTATACTAAACTCCAAATTCCTTCTCCTTCCCTTCTGGAGATTCTCCTGTTAATACATGCAATTGAACGAGCATTGAAAGAAAACAGAAATTCACAAAGCAGGGTCCAAGTGATCTTATAAGTTGCACAAACAATGAATAAAAGGACCCCATAAAAATAGAAAGTTTAAATGTGACACAGTGGAAGAACATCTGATTCTCTACAAAGTTAGGCATATTACAATATCAGATAGACAGTGAGTATTTGAAGGAGGCACACCATCTTTTCATTTCATCAACATTCAACATTTAGCAACAAGGGGGACAAAGAGACCACATGGGATTGAGTCGTAGTTAAATTCAATAGGTTGTCTCAGTTGATCAAAAAAATTCCAATGAATGGATAAGGTATCAGATAGACACTGAGAACTAAAAGCTGCTCTTCATCAACTGCAGCTTGTCCTTAAATACCACTATTCCCTCAGTGCTGGTCAAGAAGCTACAAACTCTTGACCTCTGTTATCCACTCTGCCAATGGATCCTTGACATTCTCATCTGAAGACCACAGTCAGTATGAATTGGAAACAAGGTCTCCTCCCCACTGATTATTAACACCACTCGAGGGATGTGTGCTTAGCCGACTGCTCTACTCATTATAAATCCATGACCATGTGGTGAGGCACAATTCCATTATTATCTACATGGTAATGTAGATAACTCTGCAATTGTTGGGAGAATCACAAATGGTAATGAGGAAGCGTACAGGAGGGACATGGATCAACTGGTTGAATGCGTAACATCAACAACCTTTCGTTGCATGTCACCAAAACAAAGGAGACGATTTCAGACTTCTGGTAAAACTCAGCAGAACATGACCTAGTTTTCATGGAGGGCTCAGGAGTGCAGGTCTTCACGAACCTCAAATCCCCGAGTGTTAACATCATCTAAGATCTGTCCTGGACCCTCCATGTTGATACATTCACAAAGAAGGCTCGCTAGTGTCTACAATGTTTGAGGAGTCTGACGAAATTTGGAATGTCATCGAAGACACTCGTTACCCTCCACAAGTACACTGTGGAGAACATTCTGGCTGTTTGCCTTAACTTCCTTGAATGGAAGCGCCAACTCTCAGGAAAAGGATAAATCAAGTGGGTGGTTAATTCAACCTGCGATACCACAGGCAACAGAATTCCCTCCATCAAAAACATAAACATTATCTTAAAAAAGAATTCTCTATCATCAAAAACCCCCACCAACCAGCCCATAACCTCTTCACTCTGCTACCATTGGGGAAAAGGTACTGGAGCCCAAGGACGAGCAGCCAATGCCCCAAGGACAGCCTCTTCCACGATTCCATCAGATCTTTCAATATTCAATGAGTCAAAGCCTATGCCCTGCTTTTTTCTGCATTATTCTCTTGACTTTTTAGAGTAATGTTGTCGATGGTTATAACGTGAATGTTTCCACTGTGATGCTGCCCCAAATCATAGAATTTCATGACTTTTTCTGGACAATAAGTTGATTCTGAATCTGAAAATGTAGGAAAGATATCTGCACAAAAAGTGGACAGAGACCAAAATGTATGTAACATAGAAGCGAGTACAGCAGGAGGCCCTTTGCTCATCTGGTAGGAGGACTATTGCACATCCGGCAGGAGGATCATTCTTCTTTTGATTCTTTTTCAATATTTTCTTTGTCCTTTATGTAAACAGGAAACAAATAGACACCTTTAATCAATGGCAATATGTAAAAAGGAATATGCAGATAAAAATCAGTTGTATAATAAAAATCAATCTATTACATATATCTATAGTATCATAACATTCAAAGAGAAATAAAGGTGGGAAACGCTTAAACAATTAGAACATTAGGCTAATGGAGAAAGATTTTAAAAAGTAAACATTATACTATCGTCCAACGTCCTTCTCCTTCCCTTCTGAGGTTCTCCTGTTAGTACATATAACTGCACTAGCATTAAAGGAAAACACAAACTCACAAAACAAGTTCCAAGTGATCTTATAAGTGATGAAAATAATGAATAAAAGGCCTCATAAACATAGAAAGTTTAAATGCGATACAGGTGAGCAACACCTAATTTTATAATACAAAGTTAGGCACGCCAACATATCAGATAGACATTGAGTATTTGAAGGAGGAACAGCACCTTTCCATCTCATCAACATTGAACGTCTCGCAACAAGGGAGGCAAAAGAGACCACGTAGCATTGAGACATAGTTAAATTCAAATTGGTTGTCTCTGTTGATCCAAAAATGGCAATTATGGATGAGGTATCAGATTGACCCTGAAACTAAAGCTTCTCTTCATCAACTGTAGCTTGTCCTTCAATACCATTATTCCCTCAGTGCTGGTCAAGGAGCTACAAACTCTCGCCCTCTGTAACCCACTCAGCAACTGGATCCTTGACTTTCTTATCGGAAGACCACAGCTAGTACAAATTGGAAATGAAGTCTCCTCCCCACTGATTCTCAACTCAGACGCACTCCAAGGATGTGTTTAGCCCATTGCTCTACTCATTATATACCCAAGACTGTGCTGTGAGGCACAATTCCATTGTTATCTTCATGTTAGCTGACATCTCCACAATTGTTGGGAGAATCAGAAATGGTAACAAGAAAGCGTACAGGAGGGACATGGTTGAGCCAGTTGAATGTGTAACTTGGCAAAAGCGGTATTGTGGAAAAAAGGCTAAATTTTGTGCTGCGACATCCAGCAGTTCTAAAAGTATTCATCCCTGGGGAGCAGAACAGACTCTTCTCAGATCCGAAAGAAGGCTAAAAATTTGCAGAATGATTGTCATACAGTCAACGAGATGAGACGAGGAGTTTTAAGAAAGACTGCCCAGACAATGCATAGAGATAAGTTGTAAAGATGATAATGTGAATACAGAGGTTGAAAAAGATAAGGGGAAAAAGAAAAAAGAAGGAGCTTTGTTATATTTATCGAAAAATGTTAAGTTTTTCTCTGGGGAGGGCTGGGGAAGGGGGAAGGACTGCACTGCAAAATCTGTAGATGCTTGCGGTTATTATCGCAAACCACGTGGAAAAGGGAGCTGTTGTTAACTGGCAAGGAGTCAAAGACAACCCAATACAGGGGAGGGGGAGGGGTTAATGTTACTTACTTTGGCTAGGAGTATATTTTGTGTTAGTTTTCATTGGGGATTCTGGGGTATTTTGTTTTTTAGTCGTGTCGTTGAGCACTGAGACGAGCAAGGATAATTCAAAGAGCAATACCGGAAAAAAGGAGATGGAGAGGCCAAAGAGGCGAGAGAGAATTGAAAATGGAGCGATAAGTTGGGTGCATTGGATTATATGACCTTAAATGTTAATGGAATACACAACCATATTGAAAGGAAAAGGTTACTGACATCATTCAAAAAGGAGAGAATAGACAGCATTTGTGCAAGAAACACAATTAACCGAGATAGAACACAGTAAATTGAGGAGAGTCTGGGTAGGTCATGTAGTGGCATCATCATACAATGCAAAAGCCAGGGGAAGAGCTGTACTAGTTAACAGGAATTTGCCAATTAATATAAAGGATGGAATAACAGATCCAGCGGGCAGGTATGTAATGAGGAAGTGCCAGATTTACTCCGAATTTTGGAATTTGCTCAATATTCATGCACCTAACGAAGAGGATCAGGAATTCATGCAGGATATCTTCCTAAAGATAGTGGATACTGTAAGGTAAAAACATCATGAGATGGGACCGGAGAAGGAGTCACCCAGTACTAAGGAGTAACAGAATGCAGATGTGACCTTGTCCACTCAAGATAAGCTTTGCACTAACAAGAATGATGTGCAGCAGGCTAACAGAGAAGGATAGCAACAGTTTATTCATTGGACAATGTCATGGTATGATAATTTACTAAGTACGTATCCTGAGGTATAAAAAAACACCACTTGCTGATAACGGCAGAATGCGCCTTCTCCAACTAACACTGCTAGTTGCCAGTGTTACAATCCGGCAATAAAGAACAAAGAACCTTGATTTTGACTCAGTCTGGTGTTTGACTCACTCATTCATGAACAAAGCAGACCTAACAATTTGGTGACCCCGACGTGATGGGTGAGTGGACACTGGACGACGGTTTCTGTTTTTCTTGACAATCATCTCAGCCGGCTGATAAAAAGGTCCAGAGAAGCCTGTTTTAACAAAATTCTCTCTTTTAAAATCTTTATGATTGTCAGTAAGAACTGGAGATCGGACAAATTAGACGACCCTAATTGAAGGTCGTCAACTGCCAGGATTGTAACACGTAAGTGGTTACAGAGAGAAGAAAAGTCCTTAAGGTGGTTGAATGACATTTGATAAGTGCTTCGCCGACAAACTACTAGAGTTTAAAAAGTCTTTATTGTGTCGTTGCAAAGTCCAATAGAGTGAGAAGGTGGTCTATGAACAATTGGGGACCTGAGTTTTCTGCCCTAAACTGGTTAAGAGGAGAAATCTCCCACGTGAAGGTTGGGCTTTGAAAGAAAACGAAGGTTCAGGCTTATTGGTCTCAATTGTATATAAAGACTCACTTATAAATGTCCGGTAGGTATGATAATGTTTGTACACTTGAAAACTTAAGAATTTATTTCCCCAATTCGCCGTGGTGGAATACCACAGCGGACATTAGAGACCTTGAGACGACAAAAAGAGTACTCAGGGACGCCTGCCTGGTGTACAAGGACGACGACGAAAGGCTGCAAAAGTTGTGTCTGGATCAGGTAGGAGATATCAATGAAAAAGTTGACAGAATCTTAAGAGACACCCGGTTTATTCGAAGTATTTTTGATAAGTTAAATGAGGGTATTCCCAGCATCACCAAGGAGATAAAGTTACGTAAATTCATAGATTGGTACAGGGAAACTGGAAAAAAATATAGCCCAAAAAATTTGGTTTCCTAGTTGTAATTTAACTTTCAGACCTCTTTGGGAAAACAGAGAGTGGAAGACGAGCAATCAGAGTGTACAGGACAGTCTGAGGTCCACCGGAGGACCAGACTTAGAGAGTGTTTCACTAAAAAATTTTTTTCATCCGGCCTGCAAAGAGACATTTTTAAAAGCGATTTTCGTTAACATAGATCCCCTAAACGGACAAGAACCTAAATTAAAAGAGGCATTAGGAAGCGACCCTGCAGCAATGGCTGCACAATTGTCTGCTAAGACCTTTGACCAAGTTATTAGGGAAATTAATCAGGAGTTAGGGAAGCGAAATACCAGTAATGTAGCATTGGAGAAACAAAAAATTCTCCGAAAATGTGTAGATCGCTGGAGGAAGATGGGGTGGTTACCCGGGAGCGCTGAGATGTTCCTGACAGGTGAGGGAAACAAAATTCTAAAGCGTAGGGTCTTAGATAAGCTGGAAGAAACAAAACACAGAAGGGAAAGGAAAAGTGCCTGTTTCCAGTTTCCAGCCACGAAGTGTCCGGGTTTGCTCTCTCCCTCCCTCCTTTCCCCTCCCCCTCTCTCTTCTCTCCCCCTCTCTCTCTTCTCCCCCCCTCCTCTCTCACCCACTCCCCCTCCCAATCCCAATCTGTGGCGGTGCTGCCCTGAAATCCCCAGGTGGGGCAAGGCAGAGAAATACAATTTGGTTTTAATTTTGTGCCCACAATTCCAGCTCCGCATCAAATGGGATCCTGTTTTATCCTCTCTCCCTCCCTCTTTCCCGCACCCCCACCATTGTGGGATCAGGTCAGACATTGTGGGCTGACGTGTAGCTCACTCGAGGTGGGAGGGAAGGAAGGAGTGATGGTTCCCAGTGGTGGGAGACCCAATCTGATCCAGACCAGTGATCACAGGACGAGAACCTTTTAAAGGTGTAACCATGAAACGAAAGTGTTAATCTGAAGACTTTTCTCCCAGTGGGGCCAGTGCAAGGCATTTTCTCTCTCTATCTCTCGTGCTCTGTGTATCTGCCTCTCTATCTCTTTCTCTCGCTATGCTCTCTCTCTCCCTCTCTCTCTCTCTCTCTCTCTCTCTCTCTCATAGTCTCTGGATGTATGTGATGTCATGTATGTACTCTGACAATAAATCATTTATAAGTGAGTCTTATACAATTATACAAACAGGACATAGAAAAGAAAATCTTTAATCGAGTGTCTGCACAAAAAAAGATGAGAGACAAGGAGATGCAGTACCGCAATGTCCTAGCTATGTTCGAAGAATTTGGTCTCCCTGATAGCCCACCTATTATGGCCCCTGTAGAAATAGCTTGTAGACCCCGGCCCTATGCATATGTGGAGTCACAAGGTACCCCTGACACCCCAGACGGGATCCAGGAGTCACGTCCCTTATATCCAGATATTGAAACACTGGGACATGACAGGAACATCGGGAATAGGGACACGTCAGACAAGGTACAGGCCCCTTTACTAAAAATAGAAGGGGGAGTAATGGATGTCGAGACCCCCGCGGGATCCAAGAAAATAGAAAAAGACTTAGAGACGCAGAAAAGGAACATGAGTAATGGGGCTGGTCCATGGATCTCTTGTTTTGAGTGCGAAACTTGTCAAGAACAATTTGCACTCGCAGATGTCAAAACTATCATGATAAAAATAAAGGCAGAAGGGACCCTGAAGCAAATAGAGAGAATCCTTAGAAGTAGTAAATTGGGGGATGAAATAGAATTTGACCCACTTCGAAATAGATTTTGGGAAGCACTTAGGGAAACATTCCCTACACCCTATAGTTTGGACGCCTTGGTAACCCTCCAACTAAAAGAAGGGAAGACAGAAATGATACATTGTCCATTTATCTTTGTGGGTAAGGAGGGAATAGCTGCTATGGTTGTCATGACAGAAGAACAAATGGAGTGGTTCTGCTTAGGAGCTGAAAGTGTGCCACATGTAACCTTGGGAATTGCCAAAGATCACCACGCCCGACAGTTGGGTCCGATGGTGAAGGAAGCGATGGGGTGTGAATACAGACAGAAATCCTGGGATATTCCATCTCAGAGGGAGGGAAATTTATCAGACTGAATATTGAAGCATGGGACCGGGTAGTGAATGAGAAAGTAGAAAGAGACCGACCCATAAAAGGAGAAAATATTGATCACGGGGACTCAGACAAATATCTTTCTGATCTGAGTCCACAAATGTGGACAATGCCGAGGGCCCTATGGGCATTCCTGTTGATGGGTTGCCAAACAAGCCAACAGAGTAGTTCGGATCCATGTGGGGAAAAAGTTATTCTGAAGATAGATAAAGACAAGGATAGCACCTTCCAGTTCGATCTATGCTGCACTTCTATCTCTAATAACACAGGGCCAGATGGGTCACTCACTAAGGGGCTGACAAAACTTAAGGCATTGGCGAAGGAATTAAAAGCCCAATCTGGAGTCTCTAACCCTGTTTTGTCCTGGTTACATGGAGTGTTTGGGAAATGGGGCACAATGTTAGGACAACTTTTCCTAGGATTGTTCATTTCTGTCTCGATTTTTATCACTTGTGGCTGTTGTTGTATTCCATGCATTCGAACGCTGGTCATGAGGACCATTGAGAGAGCCTTTGCCAACCACGATGAGCTGCCTTGGAAATATCAAGCCATGCAGGCTGCGGAGCGGGACTATCTCACATCACAGGAGGCGTCAAAAGTTGCTGAGATCGATCTGGAGTCTGATGGAGAATGTGACGGGGAGGAGGGTTTATGAAATAGATTGTAACACAAATATTATAACATTGATTGTAACACAAACATTATAAAATAGATTGTAGAACAAATATTATGAAATAGATTGTAGACCATATGTTAACTTGGGTACTTACTAATATTTGGGGGGTTAGCTAGTTATTTGCTTGGGGGCAAATGGGAATGAAACTTGTAAACGGGCAATGGGATCGGGGAAACGGATGGGGGGTATACGCAAAGGAGGGTTGGGGGGAGCCCTCGCCCACCAGCCGAACAACCCCGTGAACAGAACCCGTTTAGAGCTTGGCAATAGTAGGCGAACTAATGTAACGTGGTGGTAGCATAGTCAGGGCAAGATTGTCCTCTAAAGAGGACAAAGGAGGGATTGTAAGGTAAAAACATCATGAGATGGGACCGGAGAAGGAGTCACCCAGTACTAAGGAGTAACAGAATGCAGATGTGACCTTGTCCACTCAAGATAAGCTTTGCACTAACAAGAATGATGTGCAGCAGGCTAACAGAGAAGGATAGCAACAGTTTATTCATTGGACAATGTCATGGTATGATAATTTACTAAGTATGTATCCTGAGGTATAAAAAACACCACTTGCTGATAACGGCAGAATGCGCCTTCTCCAACTAACACTGTTAGTTGCAAGTGTTACAATCCGGCAATAAAGAACAAAGAACCTTGATTTCGACTCAGTCTGGTGTCTGACTTACTCATTCATGAACAAAGCAGACCTAACAATACACAGGGACATATCTTCTAGCATGGTGGGGGGGGGGGGGGGGGAGGAGTTCAACTTCAACCTGGACCCAATGATATACAAAACTGGGAAGACAATTAACAAAAAGAATAAAGTAACCAAATTTATGCTAAAATCAATGCGGGATATGAAATTAATTGATATATGGAGGAGGCAACATCCAAAAGAAAGAGAGTACTCATATCACTCGAATAGACATAAGACCTACTCAAGGATAGATATGTTTTTGATGTCGCCTCAGATCCAAGGAAGAGTTCAAAAGACCGAATACAAAGCAAGACTATTATCTAATCACTCACCCTTGTTAATAACAATTGAATTAGCGGATGTCCAACCAAAAACATATAGATGGAGGCTAAACCTTATACTGTAAAAGGACAAGATTTCAGGGAATATATTGAATACCAAACTAAAATATATTTCGAGATAAATACAGAATCAGTAAGAGATAAGTTCATACTATGGGATGCAATGAAGGTCTTTATTGGAGGACAAATAGTTACCATACAATCAAAATTAAAAAGAATATAACTGGGAAGTAGAACAGTTGGAAAAAGAGATAGAAATTATAGAAAAGAAATTCGTGAAAAGTGACAACAAAGAGAAAAAGGGAGAATTGGCAGAGAAAAATAACTAAAATACAAAACACTAGAAACATATAAAATGGAGAAATACATTATGAAAATAAAGCAAAGATATTACGAATTGGGAGAGAAACCCACAAAATATTGGCTTGCAACTTAAAACAGAGCAAGGAAAAGAACATTACTAGCGAGAAGAAAAGATGATTAACAGATCACGTACAACCCATCAAATATTAAAAAAATTTTTAAAAATTCTATAAGCAATGGTATCAAATCAAAAATATAGGAAAGAATGATAAAATTGACGAGTTTTCATCTAATATCGAACTGCCACAACTACAAGTAGAAGATCAAAACAAACTGACAAAACCCTTTAAGAATGAAATAGAGGATATATTAATGAAAATACCAAACACTATAACACCAGGTGAGGATGGATATCCTATAGAGTTCATTAAAGTCTTTAAGCACCTATTAATCCCACCCCTCCTAGAAGTAATGAAGCAGGTGGAAGAGACCCAAATCTTACCCGAATCATGTAAAACAGCAATAATTACAGTAATTCCAAAAATGCGAGAGGTCTTGCTGTCGGCAGAATCACACAGACCAAGATCCATTTTAAATGCAGATTACAATTTAATAGCCATACTATTAGCAAACAGACTGACTGACTGTGCACCGATTTTGAGATAGGAGGATCAAACTGGATTTGTTCAAAAAAATGAGCAGCAGATAATGTTTGTAAACTTATTAATTTAAACCATGCAACACCAATGAATAAAATGCCAATGGCGGCTGTAACGCTTGATGCACAGAAAGCCTTTGACAGCGTAGAATGGAATGATTTGTTTAAAGTGCTACAGAAATTTAAACTACTGTAAAAAATCATTAATTGGATTAGAGCACTATATAATGGACCATTAGCAAAGGTAGCAATAAATGGATATATGTCAGATCACTTCAAATTGAACAGGTCAACTAGACAGGGATGCCCATTGTCCCCCTCACTGTTCACCTTAACTAGAGAACCACTGCTGGAGCTGGTAAGGAAGGAAACTATGATAAAAGGAATAAGAGAATGAATACAATATCAGCCTATTCGCAGATGACATCATTGTATGTTTACCAGAGTCAGATAGATCAGTGTCTTGCTGAAGAAACTTGCCCCCTCAGGGTCCTCCAGATGATAACCTTTTCCTTTCAGGTCACCACAGAGTTTCTTTCTGTTTCTCTTCCACACTGAGACTTCTTGCCAGTTTGTCCAGTTCAAGCTCCCAGCTGCTCTTGCTGTCTGAAACACTTTCAAGTTATCTGTGTGTGTGTGTGTGTGTGTGTGTGTGTGTGTGTGTGTGTGTGTGTGTGTGTGTGTGTGTGTGGTGGGTGGGTGCGTGTGTGTGTGTGTGGTGGGTGGGTGCGTGTGTGTGTGTGTGTGTGTGTGTGTGTGTGTGTGTGTCTCTCTCTCTCTCTCTCACACACACACACACTGAGAGAAAACCTCTGACTCTCTCTGCTTGCAAATCCACATGATGCAAATACAACAGCAAGCTCTCCTGCAGACAATATGCGGCTCCAACCATCCCTTTCACCTGTTACTTTGGTAAACAACAATCCATTAGTGAAGTCCCTTGAGCACCCTTCAAAGGTCTTGCAAAGAACTGAAAGAAGCCACTATGTCTAACATAAGCAGAGCTTCAGTACCTCAAATCAGGTCTCTTTTAAAGTGTTTGCATGTGACCTACTCTCACAAACCTTTCCCAATTTATCTCCCAAAAACTTTTCCATATACTCTGTCACACCTTCCCCTTTAAAAGTAATTTTAACTTTTGACTTTAAATTCAGTTATAACCAAACTGCCCTTAAGATGACTAAAGAGATAACAATATATAACGTTATAGTGAAGTAAAAAAGCTGCAAGTATTTTTACACATGATGAATTTTAAAATATTGACAAACAATCTGTAATCACATTATTTGTAACTGATATAATTAATTTGCAGATTATATACTTGTAATATTAAATTCCAGTTTAACAATCTGTTTTTATTCTTCATTTTATTTAAAAACACCAGACGATTGTGGTCAGTAAATATCACAATTGGTCCATGAGAGATGCCGAGATGTACAGCAAAATTCTGCAGAGCAAATATGAGAGACAACTGTTCTTTTTCAATAATGAAAAGTTCCTTTGATGAACATTGAATTTTTTGAAAAGTCGGCAGCTGGATGGTCAATTTCATTATGTTTTTGCAATAAAACTGCACCTGCTGTTCCCTCACAAGCATCCACTGCTTAAGGAGAGTTTAACACAGGGCAATGATATAGCATCTCCTTTAAATTTTCTAAAGCTGTCTGACAAACTTTAGTTCACACAAATTTCTCACCTTCCTTCAAAGGATTGGTTAAAGGAAGAGCAACCTCAGCAAAATTTCCTATAATATCCCGACATTCCTGAAAACCTTTGCACTGCCTTCTTGCAATTGGGAATAAGCAACTCAGAAATTGCATTCACCTTAGCTTCAATAGGTGCAACGTTGCCATGACCAACTCCATGACCCAAGTTTGTTACAGTGGCATTTGCAAATTGACATCTGCTAAATTAATAGTTAAATTTGCTTTGGGTAATCTTGCAAACATTTTGTTCAATTCCCTTACATGTTCTTCCCATGTGTCACTTTTTGTGACCAAGTCGTCAATATAACCATCTGTATGAGTTAACCCTTGGATAACCAAATTAATCATCCTCTGGAACGTTGCAGGGGCATTTTTCTTGCCCAAAGGTAACATATTATACTCGTATAAACCGGAATGAGAAACCAAAGCTGAAATATTCCTTCCACTCTCAGTTAAAGGCACACACCAGTTTCCCCTCAACATATCCAACTTCGTAACAAATTTAGCTTTCCCAATTTTATCAATACAGTCATCTATTCTCACAATAGGATAAGCTTCTGTTTTAGTTATTTCATTAACCTTCCTGTAATCTGCACAGAACATTACAGTTCCATCTGGTTTCACCACCAGAATACAAGAACTCCAATCTGAGTTCAAAGGTCTAATATTATCATTTCTCAACATAGGTTTTACCTCCTGATCCATGATTTTACTCTACTAAATGTTTATTCTGTATGGGTGTTGTTTTATGGGATTTGCTTCTCCCACATCCACATCGTGATAAATCACCGACGTCCTTTTTGGAACCCGAGGTAATAAATTTGTGTATTTCAAAATTAATTCTTTCAACTGCATCTGTTCTGACTTAAGATGACCTAACATTTCCTCCAAATTTTCCAAAATTGTTGAGTTAGACAGGCACACAGGAACCATGGTTTCTTTAAGGTTACCCTCACAAGATTCTGTTTCCATAATCCTATGGTCCATGACTTCCTCAACCCTTCAACAACTAACACCTCTGATACAGATTATTCTCCACTACCTTTACCCTCATCATAAGGTTTCACCATATTTATGTGACAAACCTGAGTTTTATTCCTTCGATCTGGAGTGTTAATACCATAGTTAACATCATTCAGTTTCGATATAACTAATCGTGCTCTCAAAGGATTGTCATGTGTGGAAACAAAATCAAAACTTTACTTCCTGTCCTAAAATTCCTCACTTGACCTTTCCTGTCAAATAAACGCTTCCTTTTACCCTGAGCCATTTCTAAATTCTCTTGAGCCAAAGTCCACACTTTTTGTCACCTATCGTTAAATTTAGAGACATAATCCAGCAAGACCAACTGCACATCCTCATGAACCCATTGTTCTTTTATCAACATTAAAGGGCCTCTAACCTGATGTCCAAACACAATTTCAAAAGGGCTGAAACCTAATGAATCCTGCACAACTTCCCTTGCTGCAAATAACAAGAAAGGAAAACCTTCATCCCAATCCCTTCCATTCTCCAGACAATAAATCCTCATCATATTTTGAAGAGTGGAATGAAACCTTTCCAAAGTTCCCTCAGTTTCAGGATGGCACGCAGATAAAGTGATCTGTTTTATTTCCAACTCATAAATTATCTGCTGAAACAACCCAGACATAAAGTTATATCTTTGACGACTCTGAATCTCTCTCGGTAATCCAAAAAAGGTGAAAAATCTTTCCAGAATCTTTACCACAATTGTGTCTTTAATATTCCGTAATGGTCTAGCCTCTGGAAATCTTGATGCTGTACACATAATAAGTACTGATTCCCAGACATAGTTTTAGGCTGGGGACCTACACCATCCACAATAACCTAGTGAAAGGTTCCCAAACAACAGGAATAGGTTGTAATGGAGCCACTGGAGGACCCTGGTTAGGTTTCCACACAACCTGACAAAAATGACATGTCTGGCACCAATTTGCAACATCCTTCCTCAAACCAGGCCAGAAAAATGGTCTCAAAATTTAATCCATGGTTTTCCTTACACCAAGATGACCACCCAAAGGTGTACTGTGGTCTAGATTCAATATTTCATTCTGGTTATTTCAAGGAAGAACCACCTGATGAATTACACACCCGCCCCCCCACTCTTCATTAGCTGGAATATCAAGACGTCTCCATTTTCTCATCAACAATTCACCTTTTTAAGTAATATCCCTAAACCATTTCTTTATTCTCCTGTTCACTTATGCTTTATTCCATAAGGCAACAAGATCTATTTCTTTTTTCTGTTGCTGAATCAATCTTTTCACTGACAAAGAAAAATATTTACTCTCAAAATTACCCTGCTCTTTCAAAACTATTTCAGAAGCCCTGGGCAAGTCTCTATCAACTGTATTTTCCTCAGCTCTCATCACTTTCTAAGTCACAGAACTTGTTACAGCACATACAGGATATATCTCACAATCCTTTTCAACCTCATCCTTACCAGGCTGATCTTTATCCTCTGCCAAATCATTCCCTAATAAAAATGACACCCCCTGCATAGATAACTTTGAAATTACTCCTACTACAACAGGTCCTTTAAATAATTCTGAATTGACCATAGTATTGTGAAGAAATATTGACTCTACCACACCTCCAACCCCTTTAATCAAAGTGTCTCCCCTGTGTCAGTCCTTTGATCCAGACTTAAAATACTTTCCAAGAACAATGACTGAGCAGCCCCAGTGTCTCTAAGAATTTTAACTGCAACCTGTGATTCTCCCACTTTTACTGAAACCAAGCCCTCTGACACAAAAGGTTTGAAAACATCCATGACACCCTTTACAGGTTTGGATCATCTGCTATCCTTAAATTCCACTCTTTGAATACATGTTTCTGGTAAAACCTCCTTTTCTTGTCTCTTTTCAATACTAGACAATTCACAATAACAGGTCCAGGTTTCTTACAAAAATGACATACAAATCCAGAAGTTCTGTCCTTTCCCACCTTACCTTCATCTTTTCTCTTAATATTCTCTCCAGACTTAATTTCAAGTTTACTCGTCTGCTCCACACTAACCCGATGAACAGGCTTATTCATCTTTTACACATTAACTTTCTGAAAATTCCGAGTATTCTGAAATGCACCTTGGTGAAGTCGGGCAAATTTGTCTGCTAATTTAGCCATTTGCCACCACGTCCCCATGTCTCTCTCATCCAGGTATAATTTAATCCCATTTGGAACACACCTTTTAATTTCCTCAATGAACATCAATTCTCTCAATCTGACAAAATCATTATTTATTCCTTTTGAGGCGCACCAATGGTCAAAACAGACAGATATTTTCAGAGTGAAATCCATACAAGATTGATTCCATGATTCCATAAAACTCCTACATTTTTGTCTATATGCTTCTAGAAACAACTCATAAGCTTTCAATACTGCTTGTTTAACAGGATCATAATTTGACACTTGCTCTGTAGTCAAGCTAGAGGATGCAATTTGTGCTTTTCCCTTCAATACACTTTGGAGCATGAGAGACCATTTTTCTTTTGGCTATCGATAGACTTCAACAACCCATTGCTGATGGCCTAAAACTATTTACAAAAGAACCAATCCGACCATCATTTTCACCACAAACACTTTTCTTTCGAGCTCCAACCATAGCACTAACACTAGCCCTCCTAATATGAATACCCATCCCCAGACCATATGCAATTCTAAACCTTAATTTAGGCCTACTATTTATTTTAGCCACCTCAAGACTAACAGTCGATACAATCTTAGCCTCAGAGTGAGCCTCAAACTCAAACTGTGCTCTTATAGGAGCCCTACCCACAGTAGCACAAACTATTTCCTATGTAATTACTCTTGGGTTTATTCTTTTATCTTGTACCTTGTACAAGGCACAAGGACTGCCTAAAGAAATCTCTTGGTGCCTGCCACATTGACCACCGCCAGTGGGCTGATATCGCCTCAAACCGTGCATCTTGGCGCCTCACAGTTCGGCAGGCAGCAACCTCCTTTGAAGAAGACCGCAGAGCCCACCTCACTGAAAAAAGACAAAGGAGGAAAAACCCAAAACCCAACCCCAACCAACCAATTTTCCCTTGCAACCGCTGCAACCGTGTCTGCCTGTCCCACATCGGACTTGTCAGCCACAAACGAGACTGCAGCTGACGTGGACATTACCCCTCCATAAATCTTCGTCCGCGAAGCCAAGCCAAAGAAAGAAGAATTCTTTTATCTATAATTATCCTAACAGGTGGATTTACCTTCTATACATCTAACTTATTCCCAAGAAGCCATCTGATTAATTCTTCCAAGCTAAACCCTTGCCATAATATGATATATCTCAACACTAGGAGAAACCATTTGAGCCCCCTCTGCTCCCACGCAAGAAGAATCAGAAAAAGCTTCAGGTTTTAATATAGAATACGCTGCAGGACCATTCACCCTATTCTTCTTCACAGAATAAACAGATCTTATTAAAAATATTGCTGCTCTGGCCCATGGTAGACATATCGGCTCCAGAGCTTTTGAAGGGTACCCAAAAGACTTCACTAATGGATTGTTGTTTACAAAAGGCAATAGGTGATAGAGCACATTGGAGCCACTGTTTTCTGGAAGAGAACTTTCTATTCTGAGACGGTCATGTGATTTTGCATGCAGAGAAAGTCAAAAAAGATTTCTCTCAGAGAGAGAGAGAGTGATGCACAGAGATCACTTGTGCAGTCTTTCAGCCAGCAGACAGCAGCTGGGACTCGAACGGGACAAGCTGGCTAGCTTATGAAAAGCCCAGTTGTAAGACGACCTAGTCAAACCCCTTGTGGTTCTTGCAAGAGGAGAGGACTGGCTGTCTAATGTTTCACTTGGAATAAGGGAAACAAAAAGGAACTCTTGTGTTGACCTGAAAGAAAGATGTTATCATCTGGAGAACACTGAAGGGGCAAGTTTCCTCAGCAAGATACTGAAGTGGATGATTAAAAAGGAACAACAAATCTCTCTCTGAAAACCAACAAGAACCTTCCTGAGTGGTAACCATTTACCTTTCAAGTGTCAAAGTCTGGTGAACTTTATAAATGTTACATTCTGTGCACAGTATAAGAATGACCTTCAACCCGTTGTTACGGGGTCCAGAAGACCCCAATAACCAGAAGCAATAGATATGCACCAACACAGGGTCATTTAAACAAAGTTAGTTTTTAATTACAATTCAATAAGAAAACAGAATTAAACTTTAACTTATAACTTATCCAACTTCCTTAACCTACCTAACCTACTGAATCCCCCCTCTAGTATTAAGCGCAGGTGTGTCTAATGTATATTTAAGATTAGAAAAGTTCTTTGGATCACAATCCAATCTCACGGGTTACAGGAAATTCTTGTAGAAGTTAACATTAACAAAGTTCACTTGGCTTTGGTGTTTAACAGGCAAATGGTTACCACTATGGAGGGTTTTTGCTGGTTTTCAGAGGGAGATTCCTTTTCCAGGACATCCCAACTGATTCCTTCTCAATCTGTCTTGCTGACGAAACTTGCCCTCTTCAGGTCTTTCTTTCAGGTCACCTTTCAGCGGCCAGTTTTCTACTTTGACCAGACAGCCTTTCAAAGTCTGCCAGCTTGTCCTTCTGGCATTGATTTCTGTCTCTCTCTCTGTTTCACACCCTCCCTCTCTGAGGACGAAACTGTTCTCCTCTGCCTGCAAAGATCACATACTCTCCCAGGCAAACTGCTCTCGATACTTTGTTGCTTCCTGCAAAAAGCATTCTGCAAGAGTCCTGCAAATATTCTGTGTTTTAAAATGTGTGTGCAAGCTGCTCTTAACAATTCCTCCCAAACCACCTCTAAATACTCTGTCACACAGTGAACTTGGAGGAATGAGAAGTGAGATTGGACTGTGAACCAAACAACCTTTCTGAACTTACACACACATTACATGCACGTGCGCTGAGAAATAGAAGGAGCTTTTCTTTTGTTAATTAACTCAATAGAGATAAATTAAAGTTTGATTTATTTTTATGTTTCCAGATAATTAAAAGAAACTTTTGTTTAAGTAACCATTTGTCTTGGTGAATATCTATTGCTGCTGGGTTTTGGGGTCCTCTGGGCTAGTATCAACTAAAACAGTACATTGACTTCTTTTTCTATGGCTCTCCCTCTCAATAGAACACCTCACTATGTCTCTCAGGGCCACCTCCCCTCTCACTCTTTCAGGCACATATCCCTGTCCCTCTGGCACATCTCTCCCTCAGATAATTCTATCTCTTCCCACTTTGGACTAAGCCTTCTCTCTTTTACATGACAACTCTCTGTCTGCCCATTTCTCTCCCTATCTCAGACATCACCATCTCATTCTTTGTGGGACAATTCTCACTCTCTCTCTCTCACTCTCTCTCAGTCTCTCTATCTCTCTCTCTCTTTCTCTCTCCTCTCTCTATCTCTCTCTCTCTCTTTCTCTCTCCTCTCTCTATCTCTCTCTCTCTCTCTCCTCCCTCTCTCTCTCTATCTCTCTCTCTCTCTCTCTCTCTCCCTTTCTCTCTCTCTCTCTCCCCATCCCCTTCCCCATACGCCCTTTTCTATGGGACAACCCCCTCTCTCTCTGGGCTGGACAGATCTGCCTTGTTGACTCTGGATACGGGGCTCCCTTTCAGGTGTCCGGAGATCACTCACCGATACTTGAGGAGTAGTCTGTAGTTCCAAAGATGTGCTCTGGTGCTCGATAATCCCAGGAGCAGATGAATGTGACGTTAGGTTCACCTTTGACCAGCTGCTTTGCTCTGTGATCAACGTCCACTCAAGTTAAGTATCCTCACCTGCAACACTGCCTCAAGCACAGCCCCAGTTGCCCCCCGTGACATCATTTCATCCCCCCTGTGACATCATACCCCCTCTGTGACATCATCTCCCCCCCACCCCATGATGTGGATTTGTTAATTTCAGCGAATATCCTGCCCTCCTATTGGATGAGGTTTTTCTGATTATTTTATTCGTGATTTTCTAGCCTCAAACTTAGTTTCCAACTTTATCCGTGTCAATGTTCACATGGTCGGCCTTGACCACAATTCACATTGTCCATTTGATGCCGTTTCTGCAGAGCTCAAGCACTTTGTATCTCCCTTCCTCCTCAAACCCTTTATTCAACCCTGGACCTTTAACTTATCGTAATTACACAGGACACTGAAGATGTTCACAGCAAAGGGACGGATCGTAGGTCAGGATTTTGTGGGTTATCACAGCTCGGCGGCCAGAGCTCGAGCTGTTTCATATCCATGACTTTACCTGGTGGGGACGAGTTGGGCACCCCCTGCCCCTTCCTACAACAGTAGGGTGGGGCGGTGAGACATAACTGTCTACTTATAGTCATGTTCCCATGGATTTGTGCAGGAATCTTTGTCAAGGTGGGAGCAATAAGCAGGCAGGGGCCTGAATGAAAAGGCAAGTGTCGGAAGAAGGGGCAAGGAGAGGAGCACAGACCAACAGGTGACCATAAGATATAGCAGCACAAGTAGGTCATTCGGCCCATCAAGTCCATCCCGACATCCATCATGAGCTTATCCATTTCCCCCTCAGCCCCACTCTCCTGCCTTCTCACCATAACCTTTCACGATTTAAAAAAATTTAGACATACAGCACGGTAAGAAGACATTACACCCGTTGGGTCCGTCCTACCCAATTTACACCCCATTACCCTTCAAACTCCAATATATTCTGAAGGGAGGGAGGAAACCCACATAGACACAGGGAGAATGTACAAATACCTTACAGTCAGAGCTGATTCAAACCCAGTACCGGTCGCTGGCTCTATATGAGTGTTGCACTAACTGCTCACCCAATCCATATCCCTTCATTCCCCTCTCATCCAGGGTCCTGTCCAAATTTTACTTAAATGCCATAATCAAGCCAGCATTCACCACTTCAGCTGTCAGCTCATTCCACTCTCCCACCACTCTCTGTGCGAAGAATTTCCCCAAAAGTTTCCATTTATAATTTCACCTTTCACCCTTGACCCATGCCCTCTGGTTGATGTGTCAAATATACTCAGTGGGTTAAAAGCCTGCTTGCCTTTATTCAATCTAAACCATTGATAATTCTGAGTCCAATGAAGCAGAGTGGTGCAGCGGAAGCGTGCTGGGCCCATAACTCAGACGTCGATGGATTGAAACCATCCTCTGCCTGTTATTCTTTGGGACCCATGGTTGGTGTGGAGGTTAGCACAACTCTTTTACGGTGCCAGATACTAGGCCCAGGATTCAAATCACACGCTGTCTATAAGGAGTTTGTACGTTCTCCCCGTGTCTAAGTGGTCTGCCCCAGGGTCTCTGGTTTCCTCCCATCATTTGAAACGTAGTGGGGGTGTAGGTTAATTGGGTGTAAATTGGGTGGAACGAACTCATGGGCCGATGGCCTGTTACTCCTCTAACATATACAAATCTATCATCCTGAATCGTTGTCTGGCTTTTACTTCCGATGGAAGCTGTGCGACCTGTTGGGGTTCCCCAGTGGGTGGAAGGTCACAGCAGTGTCAACCTTTGGTGGATGCTGTCTCCCCCTACTGGTCTCTGCCAGCCCTGCAGGGTAATGGCTGATTGAAAGGGTGATCCAAAGAGGTTGTTTCCAATATAAACTTTATACTTAACTATTTACATTTAAATATACAGCGTGGTAACAGCTCCTTGTGACGCACAAACCCGGGCCACCCAATTACTCCTGTTACAGAATATGTTAGAATATATATGGATTAAATATGTCTTCAAAAGTATTTGATTGTGGGGGTTTGGTTTAAGTTACTCTTCACAAACAGTGTAACATTTCGCAAAAGGACTCGCATTTAAAATGGATCAACTTTGCTGAAGTGAGATATTGTGTCACCAGTGACATTGTAGAGAAAATGGAACTGCTTGGAGTGGACTTCAACAGGAGGGGCAAATGGAACATCATGTTGATCATGGCCAGGCTCAGATATTGATAATATCTTTCGAAAATTGAGTTTGGGCGCCTATAAGAGGTCTCTTCGATTTTACAAGCGGGGAGGAAAAAACTGACAGCTGATTTCTCTTTTGGAGAGAGAGTGAAAGAGAGAGAAAGAGTGAGAAGGAGAGTGAGAATGATAGAGAAGGAAAGAGAGAGAGAGAGAAGTCAGTTGCAGAGTATCTGTTGAGGCTGCAAATTGACAAGCTGGCAGCTTGGGAAAAAACACCATTTTGAAGACGGGTCGTGGATTCTGAGTTCAGCCTGTTGAAAAACTTTATAGTCCTGACAAGACGAAATTGCTGGCAAGAATGTTTGTCCTGAAATAAGGGAAACAAGAGGAACTCTGTGGTGACCTGGAAGAAGAGATTATCGTTTGAAAATCCCAAATGGGGCAAGTTTCTTCGGCAAGACATTGAAGTGGCTGATTGGAGGAAATCAGTTTGTGTGTGGTCAATGAGCGACAAATGTCTCTCTGAAGCGAACAAGAACCTTCCTGAATGGTAACCACTTAACTTTAGGCACCAGATTCTGGTGGAAATTTTAAAGGTTAAATTCTGTGTACAGTATGAGAATTGCCTAATAGCAGTGAACTTGGAGAAGGGAAACCTGAACCGGAAAACTTTCTTGAACATGTACCCATTACATACACGTACACTTAGAACCAGAAGGGGGTTCATTTAGGTTAAGTGAAAACTAATGAGTATTAGATGTATATTGTTATTATGTTGAAAGGAAATTAAAACCAACTTTTGTTCAAGTAACCATTGTATTGGTGAATTTCTATTCCCGCTGGATTTTGGGGTCCTCTGGGCTCATAACACAATCAATTAATCTCCACCCTTGGCAGGTTTTGAACGGAGGGAGGTAACTGTAGCACATCAAAACTGCCTATACAGACACAGGGAGAAGGTAGAAACATCTTAACGACAGCGGTGATTCGAACCAAGGTCCTGAATGCTGGCGCTCTCAGTGTTGCAGTATTCGCTAGTCTCACCGTGCCTCCCCTTTACATTTGAACCCAGTCCATATCCCGTCATCCCCATCTCATCCATGTATCTGTCCAAATTTTAATGAAGTGTTAAATTCAAGCCAGCATTCAGCACTTCAGCTGGCAGATCATTCAACACTCCCACCACTCTCTGAGTGAAGTTCCCCGAAAGATCCCTTTCAAAATTTCACCTTTCACCCTTGACGCATGCCCTCTGGTCCTTGTGTCAAATATACTCAATGGGTAAAAGGCTTGCTTGCATTTATTCAATCTACACCACTGATAATTCTTTGTAGAATTTAGCAGAGTGGCGCAGCGGAAGCGTGCTGGGCCCATAATCCAGAGGTTGATGGATCGAAACCATCCTTTGCCAGATATTCTTTGGGAATATGTTGAGGTTAGCACATCTCATTTACAGCGCCAGTGTCTGGGTCCATGTTTCGAATCACGCGCTCTCTGTATAGAATTTGTACGTTCTCCCCGTGTCAGAGTGGTTTTCCCCCGGGTCTCTGGTTTCCTCCCACCATTTGGAAAGTATAGGGGGTGATGTTGCGATGATGTTTAAAGGAAATTTAAAACAATGTTTGTTTAATTAACCATTGTCTTAGAAACATAGAAACATAGAAGATAGGAGCAGGAGTAGGTCATTCGACCCTTCGAGCCTGCTCCGCCATTCAACGAGATCATGGCTGATCTGAAAGTTCAGTACCCCGTCCCCACCTTCTCTCCGTAACCTTTAATACCCTTATACTGAAGAAATAGATCTAATTCCCTCTTAAATAGATTTGATGAACCTGCCTCTACTGCCCTCTGTGGCAATGAATTCCACAGATTCACCACCCTCTGGGTAAAGAAATTCCTCCTCACCTTGGTCCTAAATGTTTTGCCTATTATCCTCAAACCATGGCCCCAGGTTCTGGATTTTCCCATCCTTGGAAACATCCCATATTCATCCATTCTGTCCAGTCCTGCCAGAATTTTATATGACTCTATGAGATCCCCTCTCAATCTTCTAAACTCCAGCGAGTACAATCCCAATTTGCGCAATCTTTCCTCCTAAGTCATTCCTGCCATTCCAGGTATCAGCCTGGTGAATCGCTTATGCACTCCCTCCATTGCAAGAATATCCTTTCTTAGATAAGATGACCAAAACTGCACACAATACTCCAGGTAGGGTCTCACCAAGGCCCTGTACAATATCCATATTGTAGTGCATTTGCCATGGATCTGCCCAGTCCCTCAATTTATCCAAATCACACTGGAGCTTCCTGACCCCCTCTTCCGTGCACACAACCCCTCCTAGATTAGTGTCATCTGCAAATTTGGAGATATTACATCCAATCCCCTCATCCAGGTCATTAATGTAAATTGTGAACAGCTGGAGCTGGGGTCCGAGTACAGATCCCTGTGGTACCCCACTGGTCACCGCATGCCACTCAGAAAATGAGCCATTTATCCCAACTCTCTGTCTTCTACCTACCAGCCAGTTCTCAATCCAGATCAATAGTTTTCCCCTAATCCCATGAGCCTTGATTTTGGAAGTCAGTCGTTTATGCAAGGCCTTATCGAAGGCCTTTTGGAAGTCCAGGTACACCACATCCACTGGCTCTCCCCCATCTATTTTACCTGTCACCATCTCAAAGAATTCCAATAGATTTGTCAAGCACGATTTACCTTTTGTAAATCCATGTTGACTCCGTCTGATCCCTTCTCTGCTAGTCATATGCTCCGCTATTACATCCTTAATAATGGATTCCATCATTTTGCCCACTACTGATGTAAGGCTCACAGGCCGATAATTCCCCGCTTTTTCTCTACCCCCCCTTTTTAAATAGTGGGGTAACATTATCTACCCTCCAATCATGGGTACTGAACTTGAGTCTATCGAGTTCTGGAAAATAATTCTTAAAGCATCTGCTATCTGAATGGCCACTTCCTTGAGTACCCTAGGATGTAGATTATCAGGCCCTTGGGATTTATCGGCCTTCAATCCCATCAATTTCCCCAAGACCATGTCCTTAGAGATACTGATTTCTTTCAGTTCCTCCCTTGCATTAGTCTCTATGTTTCCCAACATCCTTGGGAGGTTATTTGTATCCTCTCTTGTAAAAACAGAACTAAAGTAAGAATTTAATTGGTCTGCCATTTCCTTATTCCACATTATATATTCCCCTGATTCCGACTGCAAAGGACCTACTCTGGATTTCACCAATCTTTTCCTCTTGACATATTTATAAAAGCTTTTTCAGTCGGTTTTTATATTTGCCGCAAGCTTACTTTCGTAATTTATTTTTGCTCTCTTGATTAATCCCTTTGTCCTCCTTTGGTGCATCTTGAACTGCTCCCAGTCTTCGGTTGCGGTACGTTTTTTGGCCAATTGATATGCTCTCTTTTTGGACCCAATGCTGTCTCTAATTTCCCTTGTTATCCACGGTTGAGTCACCTTTTTTGGTTTATTTTTATGCCAAACCGGTATAAACGATTTTTGCAATTTCTCCATTAGATCTGTGAATGCTTTCCAATGTCTATCCACAGTCAACCCCCCAATAAACACCACCCAATCAATCTTACTCAACTCCCGTCTCATACCATCAAAATTCCCTTTATTTAAATTCAGGACCTTAGTCTCGGTTTTAATTTCATCACTCTCCATGTCGAGTGAGAATTCGATCATATTGTGATCGCTCCTACCCAAAGGGCCTCACACAACAAGATTGTTGATTAGCCCCTTATCATTGCATAATACCCAATCTAAAATGGCTTGCTCCCGAGTTGGTTCCTCGACATATTGCTCTAGATAACCGTCATGTAAACATTCAAGGAATTCCTCCTCCTCAGTATTTTTACTAGTTTGACTAGTCCAATCTACATGCAAATTAAAGTCTCCCATGATGACGGCTGTTCCCTTATTGCACGCTTCTCTAATTTCTCTTTTAATTAATTCCCTCACCTCTACACTACTATTTGGAGGCTTATATACCACCCCCACTAACGTTTTCCACCCCTTGCTATTCCTCAGTTCTACCCATATAGATTCCGCATCTTCTGAGTTAATATCCTTCCTGTCAATTGTGTCGTTTCCTTCTCTCACCGTCAATACTACCCCACCCCCTTTTCTTTCTTGCCGATCCCTCCTAAATATCGTACACCCCCGGATGTTAAGTTCCCAGGCTTGCCCACCCTGCAGCCATGTTTCTGTAATCCCAATCAAATCATATTTGTTTATCTCAATTTCCACAGCTAATTCATCTACCTTGTTCCGAATGCTTCTTGCATTAAGATATAAAGACTTCAGATTTGCTTTTTTCACCCTCCTTGCTCTTTCTGATTTTTTACTTTCGCTGCCTAACCTAACTTTTCCTGTTTTATCTTTTCTGTCCTTTGCCCTATCATACAGGTTCCCATCCCCCTGCCAAATTAGTTTAAACCGCACCCGAAGGCTGTACAAACCTAGCTGCCAATATATTGACCCCTGTTGGGTTTAGGTGTAACCTATCCTTCTTGTAGAGGTCATGCCTTCCCCGAAAGAGATCCCAATGATCCAAGAAGCCAAAACCCTGTCCCTTACACCAGCCCCTCAGCACACATTCATTTTTCTTAATCTTCCATTTTTCTCCTCAGTTGCACTTGGCACAGTGCCAGAGATCACCACCCTGGCTGTCCTATTTCTTAGTTTCTGTCCTAGCTTTCTGTAATCCTTTTTCAGTACTTCCTCCTTTTTATCAATGTCATTGGTTCCCACATGTACCAAGACATCAGGCTGTTCGCTTTCCCTTTTAGAATACCCTGGACACGTTTTGAGATATCCCGCACCCTTGCACTAGGGAGGCAGCACACCATGCGGGCATATCTATCTGGCTCACAGAATCTCCTGTCTGTATTTCTGACAATGGAGTCCCCAATGACCACTGCATTCCTCTTTACCTTTTGGTCCACCATGCCAGGCTCAGTGCCAGTTGCTGAGAGGGATGTTCACAGGTGTGCTCTCTATTTTCCTGGTATTTTTCTTCCCTCCCCTGACAGTTCCCCACTTACCTGACACATCTGGTCTTGGGGTAACTATGTCCCTGAAAGTTGAATCTATCAACTCCTCACTCTCCCTTACCAGCCGTAGGTCCTCAGGTTGCAGCTCCAGTTCCCCACCTCGGTCCTTAAGGAACTGCATCTCGGTGCACCTGACGCAGATGTGGCTATTTGGGAGGGTGGGACTCACCCGTGGTTCCCACATCTGACATCCAGTACAAAGCACTAACCCCATAGGCATGACTGAGCTAAAATAATGCCACTTACCTTTCTCCTCGCCTGCTTTTGCCTAAGCCTGTTGAGCCAAAGGCTGGAAGCCCCACTCCTTCAGTGCCCCACTCACTCAGTGCGCCGCTCCTCGCTGGCCGCCCCCTCCCCTTTTACTCCTTTTACTGGCCGCTTGACCAATTAACCCAGTCACTCTCTCCAAGCTCCTGCTCCTCTGACTCACAGCTCAAACTCCAGCTGTTGCCTCCTCAGACTCCCAGCCCGATTTGAGTAGGCCCAAGCCCCAGTAAACCCTTGTATTTGACTGCTTACCTCCACGTCACTCTCTCCGAGCTTCTCCTCCGTCGACTCCCAGCTCGAATTTACATGTAGATTGGACCAGCCAAATTAGTAAGTCCAGCTATTTATTCTACTCACCCTCTGATGCTGTCTCTTGGCTCCTCGTCCTCTCACCCGACACCAGGCGCTGACTCACTGTCTCCTCTGACCCTGAGTCTGAGTCTGACCTTTCTTGGTGAATTTCTATTCCTGCTGGGTTTTGGGGACTTCTGGGCTCATAACACATCCAATTAACCTCCACCCTCGGGACGCTTTGAACTGTGGGAGGAAACTGGAGCTCCCGGATGATCCTTACACAGTCATGAGGAGAGTGTACAAACACCTTACAGGCAGCGCCGATTTGAACCCCAGTCACAGTCGCTGACCCTCAAAGAGTGCTGCACCTACAGTTTAAGTAACCGTGCCACACCTGTCCATATGAACCTAATCCATTTCCCTTCATTCCCCTCTCATCCAGGGACTGGTCCAGACTTTACTTAAATGTCATAATCAAGCCAGTTTTCACCACGTCAGGTGTCAGCTCGTTCCACACTCCCACCACTCTCTGCAGGAAAAAGTTCCCCCGAAAGTTTCCTTTCAACAATTCACTTTTCACCTTTGACCCATGCCCTCTGGTTCTTGTGTCACCTAAACCTGCTTACATTTGTACTGCTCATAATTCTGTTTCCATGAAAGCAGAGAGGCGCAGAGGAAGCGTGCGGGGCCCATAACACAGAGGTTAATGAATTAAAACCATCCTCTGCTAGACATTCTTTGGGAGCCATGGTTGGTGTCGAGGTTAGCACAACAATGTTACAGCACCAGAGATTGGGCCAGGGGCTCGAATCAACGCTGTCTGTAAGGAGTTTGTACGTTCTCCCCGTGTCTAAGTGGGTTTTACCCAGCGACTCAGTTTAATACGTACTGGGGGTGTAGGCTAATTGGGTGTAAATTGGGTGGCACAAACTCGTGGGCCGAAATGGCCTGTACGTCTAAATCTATCAGCCTGGCTCGTCGACTGCCCTTCACTTCTGATGGAGGCTGCCGGATCTGCTGGTTTTCCCCAGTGTAGGGTGCCGCACTGTATTGTAAACCTTTTGAGGAGTGCTGCATCCCCCTACTGGGCTCTCGCAGTACTACATGGCCGTGGAAGATTGAAAGGTTGAACCAAATTGGTTGTTTCCATGTTAAACGTTATAAATATTTAAATTTAGACATACAGTGCAGTAACAGGCCCTTCAGCCCTTGAGCCTGTGCCACCCAATTACACCCAATTAACCAACTAACCCAGTTCATTTTGAATTATGTGAGGAAAACGGAGAACCCGGACAAAACCTATGCAGTCACAGGTGGAACGTGGAAACTCCTTTCAGACGGTCATGATTCGAACCCTGGTCAGGACACTCTCGATAAAACTGCTGTAGAAAGTTGACCTGATGCTGGCCGGTCACCTTCCCTACTTCAGTCTATAAGGAATTGAAGTTTCGGTTGTACATTCCTGACAAGTGAGGAGATGTTGTGTGCCCAGGATCGGTCTCTTGTTCAGTGAACTCCAAGGAAATTGGTGTCCTCCACTCTCTCCACTACAGAGTTGTTGATGTGTAGTGGAGGGTGGTCGGTCCTCGTCATCATGAAGTCGGCAATTGTGTCCACATTGAGACCCAGTATGTTACACTTACCTCAGTTCATGAGATTTTCCACCCCTTCTCTGTTGTACGATCCGTCGTTATTGCTGACTAGGACAACTACTGAGATGTCATTTGCAAACCTGATGACACTGTTGGAGCTGGAGGCCGTCATGGGTCAGTGGGACTTGATATGAAAAAGTGGTGTAGCACAGAATAGAGGGGCTGAGTGGCTTGTTTCTGTGCTGTAAATGTTCTATTGTTTTGTGGAATATCTGATGTCTAAATGTAAATGTTTTGTGTCTAATGTTTGTTTTGTGAGAAGTGGAGGCTCCTATAAAATACCAGGGGATGTGTTTTGAAGGAAAGTACAGTGTTTTTATAAAACTGAAAAGGTTGTATTTGTCAAAATTTGTGGTGTTTTTGGATACAAACCACCACTTTTTTCTACAGTAATGTAAGCAGTTTTTATGTAAATACCCCAAACTGTGAATCACAAATTGAGACAATGAGATAAAGGAGCAGAGGTAGGTCATTCGTCCTGTCGAGTCTGCTCCACCATTCCATCATGAGCTGAACCATTCTCCCACATCCCCACTAAACTGCTTCTCCACTAAACCTTGGTACCCTGACTGTTCAGACTGCTGGGAATGGGAAAACATGGCAGCACTGCCAGTCCTTCTGTAAGGACAGCGCTGTCACAGACCCACGGAGAGTGGAAACACAGCGGTCTGACATGGGCTCCTACCATCTGGTCCAAATGCGGTTGGATCCATACAGACTTGAAAAGGACCGTTAATTGACCTGGCGGTTGTTTTATATAAAAATACTGCAGCCGCAGGGCCGGCCTCCAGGATCGCAGGGCCGATGAGCGGCAGCAGCCAGGAGAGGCTACCGACTGGGGAAGCAGAGGACTGGCACAGGGCACCAGAAAATGGGGAGCTCACCCCCTGGTTTAAGAAGGAGATGCAGAGGAGGTGACTCATGGGACGGTGACCACAGCGGCAGACCAGAGAGGGATTCTGTGGTTGAACACACAGGCCGCGGATGATTCGGGGCAAGGAACCTACTTTGGCTGCAGGCGATTCCGGTCAAGGGATTCACACCGGGCCGCGGACTGCAGGAGTCTGGCTCGAGGCTGATCGAAGGTACCTGAACCAGGATGTGCGAGGGTGCCGAGGTCACTGAAGGGCTTCTAATCGTGGTGGGGAATCGGATCGGGACCTCAAGCGGCTGATGGTTTGGACTGGACTCTGTCTGGCTACAGGGGCTGGTGGGAGGGTTGGAGGTGAATTAAAGGACACTCAGTGACGCTCATCGAACTCTCATTTACTTCTCTTTCTCTGACTGGAAGAGGCGCTTTGGGCAATTTCTGTCGATGGCCAATCTGTCTGCCCTACAGCAGACGAAAAGCAAATTTGAGTAATATTGCACTGACTTCATGACATGACAATAAATTGAATCTTAACTCTTGGAAATGTAAGAGAGATATCTGACCCTCTGTTTTATATACACAGAGAGTGGTGGTGCCTGGAATGCATTGCCGAGGGTGGTGATAGAGGCTGGTACAACAGGGACATTTAAGACTCTTTGACAGGCAGATGTAAGGATAATAGAGGGTTATGGGTGTGAGGTGGGGAGGGGTTAGATTGTTATGGAGTAGGTTGACATCGGTCAGAAAAACATTGTGGCTGAAGGACTGGTCTGTGCCCTGTTCATTGCTGTTGGGCTCAGAAGGAGGATTCCAACAGTGGCAGTCTGGATGGTCATACAGATGGGGAAAGATGTGGGCTTCACTGAGGCCCCCTCTTCCCAACAAGGCTTGCGCACGATATACATGGCTCAATGTACGTGATACGTTCTCTCATGGTCTTGTGCTTCCTTCCGACAGGAAAGGAGGGGGCTTGAGCCCTGCTCCCCTATTCCCTCCCAACAACTGATCATGTCCATTGTCGTATTTTTGCAAGAATCGTTGCAATTAAATCCAGTTTTAATTTCCAGACTTTACTGTGGGATTCCCTTAAAAAATGATGTGCTGCCACTCAGATCAGAAAGTTTCCCACCGTGGAAACAGGCCCTTTGGTCCAACTTCAGATTTATGGTCAGAGTTACGTGCAGGAAGTCACATACAACCCTGAGATTCTTCATCCTGTGGGCGAGACAGAGTCACCATGTATTGGTCAAGCTGAAACGAACCTACCCAGTGTACGCACGGAAACAAATAAAGAACAATTGGAAACAAATGGTGCAATACAGATTCCAATTTATTGTCAAGTGCACACATGGCATCACATAAAATCCTGAGAATAATTTTTTTCTCGGAGCCAGACACAATTACCACTTATTTGTGGTCCAAAAGAACTGTACACAACATAAACGTGTAAACAAATCAAGAACTGGAAACAAACTGGAAAAAATTCAGTCAAGTCCAAATATTCGAGCTGTTTAATGAGTCCCGATTAGGTTTGTTGTTGGATGGTGGAGGAGTAGCAGCGGTTCCTGAACCTGCTGGTGGGAGTCTCGTGTCAACTCTAGCTCTTTCCAGATGGTAGCAATGAGAACAGAGAGATGCAGAGTGTTGTGAATCCTTGACAAACGCTGCTGGTCTCCGACGGCAGTGTTCCCCGAAGATGTTTTCAGTTTGGGGAGGGTTTCACTTGTGATGTCCTGGGCTGTGTCCACTACCTTCGGCAGGACTTTACAATCAGACGTGTCGGTGTCCCCGTACCAGACCGTGATGTAGCCGTTCAGCACACTTTTCACCACACATCACAGAACAATACAGTGCAGGCCCTTCGGCCAAAAATGATGTGCTGACCTATATATTCCTACCGAAAAAAGTACTAAACCCTGCCTGCACTGTTTCCCTGCATCCTGATTTTTACATGTAACTGCCTCCCTGAAGCTCCTATCATAAACTCTGCCTCCCTTAAAATCCGATTCCAGCTCTAGATCCCTAACTCAGTTTGTCAGGAACTGGAGCCTGAAGCACCTTTTGCATGTGTCGTCATCGTGAACAGACTTGCTGTCCCTGACTTCCCACATCCGACAACTGGAGCACTGGATTGCCCGAACCACTGCCTCCATTACCGACTCCAAAGTCCATTAAATTTCTTAAAGAAGCTCACCTCGCCAAGAGCAAGCTCTTCCTCAGCCTCGAGGGGTTTCCAAATGGGATTGTAGCACGAGTTTCACCTGCCAATTTGCGGGTTTTCCACCCGTGTAAAGGCCATTTAGGTACACTTTTAGAAACAAAATTCAGAGCTTGGAACACCACCTCGGAGGTGGATTGTCGACTTGTGTATACACACCATGTAGCTACTGCTTGTCGACTTGTAACGATCATGGAGGCCCAGGTAGGTAATGACATCAAAGCTTGTGTGTAATGGCCGTCTTCCTTACCCATAAACATGCATGCTGCTGGAATGCCAGAGTGGTTCCAGCCACATGGGGGATTATGGGTAAGGATGGTCATTGCTACTGCCCCGACTCCGTTCCCCTCCGACCCACTTCATCCCAACATCCCCCTCCATTTCCCACTGGTCTGACCACATTAGCCTGTCGGCCCAACAGTGCTCCCGCTCCATGATCATCCCGGCCTCTACACCTCCCCCATCCACCCTGATACACCCCCACTCTGGCCACTTGCCATTTGGAGGCCAACACACGGAAAAGGGAATTCCCTGCATGGCCCCAGTGACGCGGTGAATGCATGGCACATCTCACACCATGCCTTCGAAGAGGGGGGTGTGGTCCTAAATTGCCCCTTCAATAACGCCGTAAGGGAGGTGTCACACATTCACCACGTCACCAAAGGCCCCGCAGGGAATCCCGTTCCTCGTGTTGGCCTCCAAATCAATAAGTTGCCAGTGTGGGTGCAGGATGCTGTTGGGGCTGGAGTGAGCGTGGAGTTGGAATGCTGTTAGGGCTGGAGGATGAACACAGAATCAGGCACAAGTGGCAATGCTGTCGATGCTGGGGCAGAACGCTGTCAGGGCCTTGCGTAGGAATGGTGTCTGGGTTGGGGGAGTGGGACTGCTATCGGGCCAGCAGTGGGTTGTCAGAGGAGCCTATTGTGGTCCGGTGGGAAATGGCGTTGAAGCAGGAGCAATGGCCGACTTCTTACCCATAATCCACCATGCTGCTGGTACTGTTCTGGCGTTCTCGTGGCGTGAAAGTTTAAGTGTAACCATGCAAGCATTGAAGTAATTTTCTAACTGGGCAGCCATGATTGCTTACAAATTGTCCAGAAGCAGCTACACAGTACGTGTACATGGGGCGATAATCCACCTCCAATGTGGTTTGAAAACCTGTGCAGTTTTTTTAAAATTCTACTCACCAATTGGGTTGTACACAGGTAGAAAACATGCCAAATTGGCAGGTTAAGCTCCTGTAACCATCCAATTTGTAAACCCCGACTGTTCAACCCTGAGTTCATTTTAAAGGCACTTTAAAACACTTCAAGACACGTTGGCACCCAACAGGCCCATCTCACTCACCTCTCTCACCCTCCTCCTAGTCAGTCAATGGCCCCGAGAAGATGGCATCCGCAGAAATTTGCTAGGGTTTCTGGTATAATTTCTATCCTCCGCAAACTCTCTGCACCTTTGGGGTCCACGTGTTCCAGGGCTGGTACAATTGATGGTGGTTTGAAACAGGAGGATTCTGTAATGTAATATTTGTAAATATATTTGGGAGATAAATTGGTAAAATTAGAGAAGGTAACATATATATACACACATTTTAAAATAGATTGCATTTGTAATACAGAAGAATTCATATTTAGTGACTTTACTGAAAATATGGAGAATCCTTTGCACATTTCACAAGTACGTGCTAATTGAAATGATGTCATGAAATGAATGGACTGGAGATCGATCATCAGTGTTGAATATTTTTACAAGACTTCTGACCTTTCTGCAAAGTGCTCACTCCTGGATTCTTGTTTACCTAAAAACAACAGTGTTCCAATTCCCTGCTTGCCCCGGCCACATTAGCAGAAGACTAAATCCTATTGTTTGCAAGAGGAGGGGTCTTTTCAAGTGAGAGTGAGAGTGAAAGAGTGAGAGAGAGAGAGAGAGAGAGAGAGAGAGAGAGAGAGAGAGAGAGAGAGAGAGAGAGAGAGAGAGAAAGAGAGAGAGAGAACAGTCATCTCTGAAACAAGTAGGAGAAGCTGGATGGAACTGGAACAGAAACTCCAGAGTGGCAGATGGCTGGGTGCTGTTTTTCCGATGTTTCTCTTGGAATAATTGAAACAGAAAGGAACTCTGTAGGAGCCTGAAAGAAAGAGGTTATCATCTGGAGAACCCACATGGGGCCAGTTTCATCAGCTAATGGCGATACCTCAGTTGTGGAACTCCTGGAACATCACATCTCTCTCTGCAAACCCAATGAGAACCTTCCTGAGTGGTAAACATTTACCTTTCGAGCACTAAAGCCTGGTGAACATTATACATGTTAAATTCTCTGCACAGTATAAGAATTGCCTGCAACCAGTGTACTTTGAACTGTGAAAAAAATAACTTTTCATGAGTTTACACACACATGACATACATGTGTGCTTAGAATTAGAAGGGGATTAAGTTGGGTTAGTTCAGTTAATAGAGATAAGTTTAAGTTTGATTCTGTTTTCATTTTTAAAGATAATTAAAAACAACTTTTGTTTAAGTAACGACTTGTCTATTGCTGCTGGGTTTTGGGGTCCTTTGGGCTCGTAACATTATATCTGAGCTCGTCCAGCCCATTGAACAAGAGTTTTATGGATTATTAGTTAATTGTGAGAAACAGCATCAATGGATGTTGATAAGATTTTGTCAGAACCATTATTTGCGGAACTGAGGAGCAAAGGAAAAGAGGGACTGATGGTTATTTCTAAGGCATTAAAAGAGACTGAATTGAAACATTGGATGAGGAAAGTACAAATTCAGAGGTTATAGTGAAATAATATATAAGTGAGGATAAATTTGTTCAGAAAGACTTAGAAGCTTTTCCAGAGGATAGATCTGGTGAGTTGCAATTGGAATTGGAGGAATTGAGGATAGAAGAGTCTAAACGGCGGAGAAGAGGCTAAAAGTCAAAAAGAGGAAGCTGAAAAACAGAGGAGATATGAGTTCGAGTTCGCTGAAAGACAGATTAAATTTGAGAGGATGAAAATTGATAGGGAGCAAAGTAAGAGAGCTGAAGCTATAATTCCTGCGGAGAGGTTTTTGCCAAGTAGAGAGGTAAATCTAGTGCCTCCTTTTGATGAGGGAGAGATAGATACCTATTTTCAGTTTTTGAAAAGGTCGCTGATAGTTCAAAATGACCTAAAAAGAAGTGGACATTAATGCTCCAACGTGTATTGAAGGGAGAAGCACAAATTGCATCCTCTCGCTTGACTGTACAACAAGTGGCAAATTATGATATAGTTCAGAAAGATGTATTCAGAAGCGGATAGAGAAAAATGTAGGAGTTTGAGAAAAACATGGAATCAATCTTATATGGATTGTGCCTCAAGAGGAATAATGATTTTGACGAATTAATAGAATTGATGTTATTGAGGAAATTAAAAGGTGTGGCCAAGGGAGTTGAAATGATACCTGGATGAGAGTGACGTGGCTACGTGGCAACATGCAGCTCGATTGGCAGACCAATTTGCATTAATTCTTAAAAGTACATGTCAAAATGTTAGGCATTTTCAGAAAATTAATGTGGAGCAGAATGACAAGCCTGTTCAGAGGATTAATATGGAGCAGGAGAGTAATCCTGAAATTAAGTCTGGAGAGAAGGTTGGAAAGGACAGAACTTCTGGATTTGGACGTCATTTGTGTTAAAATCCTGGTCATGTTATTGCAAATTGTCTGCCATTGAAAAGCAAAAGAGAAAATAAAGTTTTACCGGAAGAATCTATTCAAACAGTTGAATTTAGAGAGAGCAAAGATTCTAAATCTGATAAGGGTGTCATGGATGTTTTAAAACTTTTTGTTTCATACGGCTTTGCTTCAGTAAAGGAGGGAGAATCACAGGTACAAGGTAAAATTCTTAGGAATACTGGTTCAACACAATCATTATTAGAACAAGGGATTTTATCTCTTGATCAAAGAACTGACACAGGGGAGCGATAAAAGGTGTTGGAGGTGAGGTGGAGTCAATATCTCCCCAGAAAATAGTGCTAAATTCAGAGTTAGTTAAAGGACCTGTTGTGGTAGGAGTAATCCCAGAGTTCCCCATTCAGGGAGTCTCAATTTTATTAGGGCATGATTAGGCTAATAGAAGATAGAGTTGGGTCAGTTTTAAGATTAACAAGCAGGCCTAGGAAAGAAGAGGTGGAAGAGAATTGTGAGATATATCTGGCATGTACAGTAACAAGGTCCATGTCTAAGAAATGATTGAGAGATGAAGAAGATCCAGTTGACAGAGATTTGCCAGGTGCTTCTGAAATGGTTTTGAAAGAGAAAGGTAATTGAGAGAGTAAGGATTTCTCTTTGTCAAGGAAAGAGTTAATTTAGCAGCAGAGAGCAGATACAAGTCATGTTGACTTAGAAGACAAAGCAGTTACTGAACAGGGGATTAGAGAAATGTCTAGTTTTTCATTTTTAAAAGGTGATTTGGCAATGAGGAAATGGAGACCTCTTGATTTAGTGCAGACGTGGATGTCCGGGAGACTAGAAGACTCCATGACTTCCCACATCTGACACTGTGAGCAGCAAACTGCCTTAACACTCATCCCGCTTCTTTCTTTTCTCACCTTACAAGAGAAAAATAAAAAGATCTATTAAATTAAATATCATCGTCTTACCTTAGCCCTGATTTGCTCGTCCTCAGCCTCTTAACGCCGAAGCCTCTTGAGGAAAAGCCTAGAAGCCCCACTCCTTCTCCGTGCCACTCACTCACTGGGCCCCTCATCGCTGGCCGCTCCCATGTACTCACCCTCTTTTTATTTCCCTTTGACCAATGAAGCTGAACGATCTCTCCTTGCTCCACCTCCACTGTAGATAAAGTCCGAGCACCATTCCACATCCAGCAGGAGGCCCGTACCACATCTGGCAGGAGGTCTATACCACATCCGGCAGGAGGTCCATACCACGTCCGGCAGGAGGTCCATATCACATCCGGCAGGAGGTCCATACCACATCCGGCAGGAGGTCCATACCACATCCAGCAGGAGGTCCATACCACGTCCGGGAAGATGTCCATACCACATCCGGCAGGAGGTCCATACCACATCCGGCAGGAGGTCCATGCCACATCCGGCAGGAGGCCCGTACCACATCTGGCAGGAGGTCCATACCACATCCGGCAGGAGGTCCATACCACATCCGGCAGGAGGTCCATACCACATCCGGCAGGAGGTCCGTACCACATCCAGAAAGTGGTTCATACCACACCCGGCAGGAGGACCATACCACATCCGGCAGGAGGTCCATACCACATCCGGCAGGAGGTCCATACCACATCCGGCAGGAGGTCCGTACCACATCCAGCAGAAGGTCCGTACCACATCCGGCAGGAGGTCCGTACCACATCCGGCAGGAGGTCCATACCACATCCGGCAGGAGGACAGTAAAACATCCGGCAGGAGGTCCATACCACATCCGGCAGGAGGTCCATACCACATCCGGCAGGAGGTCCATACCACATCCGGCAGGAGGTCCATACCACATCCGGCAGGAGGTCCATACCATATCCGGCAGGAGGACCATTCCACATCCAGCAGGAGGATCATTCTTTTTATGATTCTTTTTCAAGATTTTCAAAGGGCTTTACAAGAAGCAGGAAACAAATAGAAGCCATTAATCAATGGTAACATGTAAAAAGGAATATGCAGGTAAAAACAGTTATATAATAAAATAAAATATATTCTGTATAACCATAATACCATAACAGTCAAACAGAAATAAACAATGATAACATAAGCTTAATTGTAAATAGATTAAAAAAGTAAATATTATACAATACTCCAAATATCTTCCATTTCCCTTCTAAAGTTCTCACAATGGGATTGAGACACAGTTAAATTCAAATAGGTTTTCTCAGTTAATCCAATAAAGTCCAATAAATGCATAATGTATGATATAGACACTGAGAACTCAAGGTTTCTCTTCATCATCTGTACCTCATCCTTCTGTACCATTATTCCCTCGGTGCTGGTCTAGAAGCTACTATCTCTAGCCCTCTGTACCTCCCTCTGCCATTGGATCTTTGACATCCTCATCGGAAGACCAGTCAGTACAAATTGGAAACAATGTTTCCACCACACTGATTAACCACACAGGTACATTCCAAGGATGAGTGCTTAACTCACTGCTCTACTCATTATGAACACATGACTGTGTCGTGAGGCCCATTTCCATTGCGATCTACACATTTGCCGACAACTCCATAATTGTTGCAAAATCACAAATGCTAATGAGAAAGTGTACAGGTGGGACATAGATGTTGTGTGTGTAACAACAACAACCTTCCCCTCGTTGTCAACAAAAATAAAGAGAAGATTGTGGACCTCAAGGGGAAGTCAGCAGAAAATGACCCATTCCTCACAAAGGGCTCAGGAGCACAGATTTTCAAATTCCTGAATGTTAACAGCTCAAAACATCTGTTCTGTAGTCTCCATGTTGATGCATTCCCAAAGACGGCTCGCCAGTGAAAACATAGTTTGAAGTGTCTGTGGAGATTCAGTATGTCATTGAAGAAACTCATTCTGGTTGTTGCATCATGGTCTGGTAGGGAAGCACCACCTTTCAGAAAAAGGATAAACTCTAAAGGGAGGTTAATTCAACCTGCAATATCATCCAGCAGGAGGTCCATTCCACATCTGGCTAGAGGCCCATTACACATCCAGCTGGAGGACCAATCCACATCCAGCATGAGGCCCAATCCACATCCAGCAGGAAGCCCATTCCTCATCCAGAATGTGGTCCATTCCACATCCAGCAGTTGGTCGATTCCTCATCTGGCTAGAGGCCCATTACACATCCAGCAGGAGGACCAATCCACATCCAGCATAAGGCCCAATCCACATCCAGCATGAGGCCCAATCCACAACCAGCAGGAATCCCATTCCACATCCAGAAGGTGGTCCATTCCACGTCCAGCACGAAGTCCATTCCATATCTGGCAGGATGTCCATTTCACATCCAGCAGGAGGTCCATACCACATCTGGCAGCAGGTCCATTCCACATCTGGCAGGAGTTCCATTCCACTTCCAGTAGGAAGTTAATACCACTTCTGGCAGGAAGCCCATTCCACATCCAGAAGGAGGTCCATTCCACATCTAGAAGGAGGCCCATTGCACATCCGGCAGGAGGACTATTCCAAGTCTTGCATTTGGCAGGAGGCCCATTTTTTCATGTTTCTTTTTCAATATTTTCATTGGCCTTTACAGAAACAGGAAACAAATAGAAGACATTAATCTATGGAAATATATAGAAAGGAAAATGCAGATAAAAAATAGTTGTATAAAAAAATTAAATCTATTGTGAATAACCACAATGGCATAACAAGCTAACAGAAATATAGGTGGGAAACGCTTAAACAATAACATATGGTGAATTGAAAACTATTTCAAAAAGTAAATATTATACTATACTCCAAATTCTATTCCCTTCCCTTCTGAAGTTCTCTGGAATGTCCACATAAATTCATTAGCGTTAAATGAGAACCTAAACTCAGCAAGCAAGGTGCCAAATGATCTTATAAGTTCTGAAAATAATGAATAAAAGCAGCCCATAAATATAGAAAGTTTAAATGCGATTCAGTGGAAGAACATCTGATTTTGTATAAAGTTAGGCATAACACGATCCACCATATCAGATAGCCATTGAGTATTGGAAGGAGCGACAGCATCTTTCCATCTCATAAACATTGAAAGTCTAGCAACAAGGTGGCAAAAAAGACCTCATGGGTTTGAGACATAGTTAAATTCAAATAGGATGTCTCTGTTGATCCAAAAATGGCAACTATAGGATTAGGTATCCACTGTATCTTGTCCTAAAATACCATTATTCCTTTAGTGCTGGTCAAATGCAAAAACTCTAGCCCTCTCTACCCCACTCTGCAATCTGATCCATGACATTCTCTTCGGAAGACCACAGTCAGTATGAATTGGGAACCAAGTCTCCTCCCCACTGATTATCAACACAGGTGCACTCTAAGTACGTGCGCTTAGCCCACTGCTCTACCCATTATAAACCCCTGACCGTGTGGCGATGCACAATTCCATTGCTATCTACATGTTTGCCGATGACACCACAATTATCGGCAAAGTAACAAATGAAATGATGAAGTGTACAGGAGAGACATAGATCGGCTCGATTATTGAGAAACAACAGCAAACTTTCAATCAATATCACCAAAACAAAGGACATGATTAGGGACTTCAGGGTGAGGTCAGCAGAACACAACTCGGTTCTTATGGAGGGCTCAGGAGTGGGGATTATCAAGAACTTCAAATTCCTCGGTGTTAACATCTCTGAAGGTCTGTCTGGGAACCTCCATGTTGATGCATTCAAAAAGTTCTCTAGAGGCAATACTTTGTGAGGTGGGTTAGGATATTCAGTATCTCATCGAAGTTGCTCATTAACCTCCAGAGGTGGACTATGGAGAGCATACTGGGTGGTTACATCACTGTCTGGTTTGTAGGCACCAGATCTCAGGATAAGGGTAAACTCTCATTGGTGGTTAACTCAGCCTGCGAAGCCACAAGCAACAAAATTCACTCCATTGTGAATGTCAACAATGTCTCATGGGGTGTTGCCTTCAAAAAAGAAGCCTCCATCATCAAGAATCCCCAATACCCAGATCATAACCTCTTCACTCTGCTACCATTAGAGAAAAGGCAGTAGACCCAACGGACGATCAGACAATGCCACAAGGACAGCTTCTTCTCCGATTCCATCAGATTCTTCAATAATCTCCATCAGATCCTTCAATAATCAATGAGCCAAAGACATGACCTTGCTTTTACGTGCACTTACTTTTTATAGTAATGTTGTAGGATGGTAATAACATGAATGTTTGCCCCAAATCACAGAATTTCATGATGTGTCCTTGACAATAAATTCTGATTCTGAATCTGATAACATATGAGAGATATCTTGACAAAAATGGAGAGAGAAGAATGAGACAAAAGCATATTTAACAAAGTACCTTTTTCGTTAGCAGGCCCATTTCACATCCGGCAGGAGGCTCATTCATTTTATGTTTCTTTTGAAATATTTTCATCGGCCTTTACAGAAACAGGAAACAAATAAAATCAATGGTAATATCTAACAAGGAATATGCAGTTAAAAAAACGCAATTGTACAATAAAAATCAATCTATTATATATAACCACAATATCAGAACATGCAAAAAGAAATAAAGGTGGGAAATTGTTAAAATTTATAACATAGGGTTAATTGCAAACATTTTAAAAAGTAGACATTCTACTAAACTCCAAATTCCTTGCCGATAACTCTGCAATTGTTGGGAGAATCACAAATGGTAATGAGGAAGCGAACAAGAGGGACATGGATCAACTGGTTGAATGCAAACATCAACAACCTTTCGTTGCATGTCACCAAAACAAAGGAGACGATTTCGGACCTCTGGTAAAAGTCAGCGGAAAATGACCCAGTTTTCATGGAGGGCTCAGGAGTGCAGGTCTTCATGAACCTCAAATTCCCGAGTGTTAACATCTTCTAAGAGCTGTCCTGGAGCCTCAATGTTGATATATTCACTACCATTAGTGTCTACAATGTTTGAGGAGTCTGACGAAATTTGGAATGTCATCGAAGACACTCGTTACCCTCCACAGGTGCACTGTGGAGAACATTCTGGCTGTTTGCATTACTTCCTGGAAATTGAACCGACAACTCTCAGGAAAGGATAAATCAAGTGGGTGGTTAATTCAACCTGCGATACCACAGGCAACAGAATTCCCTCCATCAAAAACATAAACATGAGGCGTTATCTTAGAAAAGAATTCTCTATCATCCAAAAGCCCCACCACCCTGACCATAACCTCTTCACACTGCTACCATTGGGGAAAAGGTACTGGAGCCCAAGGACGAGCAGTCAATGCCCCAAGGACAGCTTCTTCCCCGATTCCTTCAGATCCTTCAATATTCAATGAACCAAAGACTATGCCCTGCTTTTTTCTGCATTATTCTTTTGACTTTTTAGAGTAATGTTGTCGATGGTTATAACGTGAATGTTTCCACTGTGATGCTGCCTCAAATCATAGAATTTCATGACTTGTTCTGGACAATAAGTTGATTCTCAATCTGAAAACGTAGGAAAGATATCTACACAAAAAGTGGAACGAGACCAAAACATATGTAACATAGAAGCGAGTACAGCAGGAGGCCCTTTGCTCATCTGGTAGGAGGACTATTGCACATCCGGCAGGAGGATCATTCTTCTTTTGATTCTTTTTCAATGTTTTCTTTGTCCTTTATGAAAACAGGAAACAATTAGACACCTTTAATCAATGGCAATATATAAAAAGGAATATTCAGATAAAAATCAGTTGTATAATAAAAATCAATCTATTACATATATCTATAGTATCATAACATTCAAAGAGAAATAAAGATGGGAAACGCTTAAACAATTAGAACATTAGGCTAATGGAGAAAGATTTTAAAAAGTAAACATTATACTATCGTCCAACGTCCTTCTCCTTCCCTTCTGAGGTTCTCCTGTTAGTACATATAACTGCACTAGCATTAAAGGAAAACACAAACTCACAAAACAAGTTCCAAGTGATCTTATAAGTGATGAAAATAATGAATAAAAGGCCTCATAAACATAGAAAGTTTAAATGCGATACAGGTGAGCAACACCTGATTTTATAATACAAAGTTAGGCACGCCAACATATCAGATAGACAGTGAGTATTTGAAGGAGGAACAGCACCTTTCCAGCTCATCAACATTGAACGTCTAGCAACAAGGGAGGCAAAAGAGACCACGTGGCATTGAGACGTCATTAAATTGAAATTGGTTGTCTCCGTTGATCCAAAAATGGCAATTATTGGATGAGGTATCAGATTGACCCTGAGAACTAAAGCTTCTCTTCATCAACTGTAGCTTGTCCTTCAATACCATTATTCCCTCAGTGCTGGTCAAGAAGCTACAAACTCTCGCCCTCTGTAACCCACTCAGCAACTGGATCCTTGACTTTCTTATCGGAAGACCACAGCACTATAAATTGGAAATGAAGTCTCCTCCTCACTGATTCTCAACTCAGACACACTCCAAGGATGTGTTTAGCCCACTGCTCTACTCATTATATACCCAAGACTGTGCTGTGAGGCACAATTCCATTGTTATCTTCATGTTAGCTGACATCTCCAGAATTGTTGGGAGATTCAGAAATGGTAACCAGGAAGCGTACAGGAGGGACATGGATGAGCCAGTTGAATGTGTAACAACAGCCTTCCCTCAATTTTACTAAAACAAGGGTGGGGGGGGGGAGTCACGTGACAGAGTCGCGTCTGTTCTGCGAAAACAAGCCCTCCACAGAGAAAAGAAAAAAAAATGAAGCTGAATAAAGGAAACAGAGAGAAGCTGCAAGAAAAAGTAAGCAAGAAGACCCAGAAGATGGCTCCAAAGAAGGAGAAGATGAGAGCGAAAGAAAAAGAAAAAGAAAGAAAAATGCCACAAAGTAAAGAGGAAGGGAGCTCCCATCAAGCATATCACCCAGCCCCTGAAGCCGGTAAGCATTCAGCAGGGTGGCAACCTCTCCTGCAGTGGACTGCAAAAATAGTACTCAGAGCCAGAAAAAGAATGGCAGCTGAGCATTCGCGAGGAGTCACGCACGCGCAGTGCACATGTTACAGAGAAAACAATGACGGGAGAGAGGCCCAACATTGGGACATGACCGAAACAGCTGAGGGAGCCAGGAAGGTGACATTGAGGGAAGAGGAGGCACTAAGAGGACAAGAGAAAGAGCCAGAGAAGGAAGAAAAAGACAAAGACAAAGACCCGCACAGGAAAGCAGAAGGTAAAAAAGAGAAGCAGCTGATAGGTAAGGATTATTATAATGAATAAATGAAGACACTAAAAGACATTTTAATGAGAGAATTTAATACAGTTCAAAAAAAGGGAAAGGCAGACGACAGAATGCAGAAGATGGAACTGTCTATTGTAGATGAAGTGGAAGAAAGAGAGGCAGCTGTGGAGTTCAACTTGGCAAAAGCAGTATTGTGGAAATAAAGCTATAATTTCGTGCTCCGACATCCAGCAGTACTAAAAGTATTCATCCCTGGGGTGCAGAACAGACTATTCTCAGATCCGAAAGAAGGCTAAAGCTTTGCAGGATGATTGTCATACAGTCAACGAGATGAGACGAGAAGTATTAAGAAAGACTGCCCGGACAATGTATAGAGATAAGTTGTAAAGATGATAATGTGAATACAGAGGTTGAAAAAGATAAGGGGAAAAAGAAAAAAGAAGGAGATTTGTTATATTTATTGAAAAATGTTAAGTTTTTCTCTGGGGAGGGCTGGGGGAGGGGGAAGGACTGCACTGCAAAATCTGTAGATGCTTACGGTTATTATCGCAACCCAGGTGGAAAAGGGAGCTGTTGTTGACTGGCAAGGAGTCAAATACAACCCAATACAGGGGAGGGGAGGGGTTAATGTTACTTTGGCTAGGAGTATATTTTGTGTTAGTTTTCATTGGGGATTCTGGGGTATTTTGTTTTTTAGTCGTGTTGTTGTGCACTGAAACGGGCAAGGATAATTCAAAGAGCAATACCGGAAAAAATGAGATGGAGAGGCCAAAGAGGCGAGAGAGAATTGAAAATGGAGCGATAAGATGGGTACATTGGATTATATGACCTTAAATGTTAATGGAATACACAACCATATTGAAAGGAGAAGGTTCCTGACATAACTCAAAAAGGAGAGAATAGACAGCATTTGTGCAAGAAACACAATTAACCAAGATAGAACATAGTAAATTGAGGAAAGTCTGGGAAGGTCATGTAGTGGCATCATCATACAATGCAAAAGCCAGGGGAGGGGCTGTACTAGTTAATAGGAATTTTCCAATTAATATAAAGGATGGAATAACAGATCCAGCGGGCAGGTATGTAATGAGGAAGTGCCAGATTTACTAATGAAGAAGATCAGGAATTCATGCAGGATATCTTCCAAAAGATAGTGGATACACAGGAACATATCTTCTAGCATGTGGGGGAGGAGTTCAACTTCAACCTGGACCCAATGATACATAAAACTGGGAAGACAATTAACAAAAAGAATAAAGTAACCAAATTTATGCTCAAATCAATGCGGGATATGAAATTAATTGATATATGGAGGAGGCAACATCCAAAAGAAAGAGAGTACTCATATCACTCGAATAGACATAAGACCTATTCAAGGATAGATATGTTTTTGATGTCGCCGCAGATCCAAGGGAGAGTTCAAAAGCAAGACTATTATCCAATCACTCACCCTTGTTAATAACAATTGAATTAGTGGATGTTCCACCAAAAACATATAGATGGAGACTAAACCTTATAATGTTAAAAAGGCAAGATTTCAGGGAATATATTGAATACCAAACTAAAATATATTTCATGATAAATAGAATCAGTAAAAGAAAAGTTCATACTATGGGACGCAATTATTAGACACAAAAAGAATATAAACGGGAAGTAGAACAGTTGGAAAAAGAGATTGAAATTATAGAAAAGGAATTATTGAAAAGTGACAACATAGACAAAAAGGGAGAATTGGCAGAGAAAAAAACTAAAATACGAAACACTACAAACATATAAAATGGAGAAATACATAATGAAAATAAAGCAAAGATATGATGAATTGGGAGAGAAACCCACAAAATATTGGCTTGCAACTTAAAACAGAGCAAGGAAAAGAACATTACTGGTGAGAAGAAAAGATGATAAACATTTCCCATCAGAGATTAAAGGATTTGTTTTAAAATTCTGTAAGTAATGGTATCAAAGCAAAAATACAGGAAAGAATGATAAAATTGACGAGTTTTTATCTAATATCGAACTGCCACAACTACAAGTAGAAGATCAAAACAAACTGACAAAACCCTTTAAGAATGAAGAAGTAGAGGATATATTAATGAAACTACAAAACACTAAAACACCAGGTGAGGATGGATATCCTATAGAGTTCAGTAAAGTCTTTAAGCACCTACTAATTCCTCCCCTCCTAGAAGTAATGAAGCAGGTGGAAGAGACCCAAATCTTACCCGAATCATGTGAAACATCAATAATTACAGTAATTCCAAAAATGCGAAAGGTCTTGCTGTCGGCTGCATCACACAGACCATTATCCATATTAAATGCAGATTACAATATAATAGCCATACTATTAGCAAACAGACTGACTGACTGTGCATCGATATTGAGATAGGAGGATCAAACTGGATTTGTTCAAAGAAGATGAGCAGCAGATAATGTTTGTAAACTTATTAATTTAAACCATGCCACACAAATGAATAAAATGCCAATGACAATAGACAATAGACAATAGACAATAGGAGCTGGAGTAGGCCCTTCGGCCCGTCGAGCCTGCACCGCCATTTTACAGATCATGGCTGATCACTACCATCATATCAGTACCCCTTTCCAGCCTTATCCCCATAACCTTTCCCCACTAGAGTCTTATCTAACTCTCTTTTTAACATAATCAGCGAATCTGCCTCTACCACCCTCTGTGGCAGAGCATTCCACAGATTCACACTTCTCTGGGTAAAAAAATGTTTTCTCATCTCCGTCCTAAAGGGCCTACCCTGTATTCTTAAACTATGCCCTCTAGTCCTCGTCTCCCCCATCATTGGGAACAAGTAATCCGACTTCACCCTGTCTATCCCCCTGATGATTTTGTATACCTCAATCATGTCCCCCCCCCATCCTTCTAAACTCCATCGGATACAAGTCCAGTTTTTCTAGCCTTTCAGCATATGTCAACCCCGCCATCCCTGGAACTAACCTTGTAAATCTGCGCTGCACACCCTCTATAGCTAGTATGTCCTTCCTCAAAATTGGAGACCAGAAAAGGACACAATACTTCAGGTGGGGTCTCACCAGGGCCCTGTACAACTGCAGAAGGGCATCTCTGTTCCTATACTCCAATCCGCTCTTTATGAAAGCCAACATGCTATTAGCCTTCTTCACAGCTTTCTGAACCTGCATGCTAGTCTTCAGTGACTGGTGAACAAGTACTCCCAGATCCATTTGTTCCTCCCCACTCCCTAGCTTGTCTACATTTAAATAATACTCAGCTTTCCTATTATTGCCCTCAAAATGGATAACCTCACATTTGCTTACATTGAACGTCATCTTCCATTCAGCAGCCCACTTCCCCAACTTGTCCAAGTCCCTCTGCATTTTCCTGACATCCTCCTCACACCCCACACCGCCACCCAGTTTCGTGTCATCTGCAAATTTGCTCAAATTATTAATAATCCCCTCATCCAAATCATTTACATAAATTACAAACAACTGAGGACCCAATACCAATCTCTGCGGCACTCCACTCGTCACATCCTGCCATCCTGAAAAAGACCCGCTTACCCCCACCCTTTGTTTCCTATTTCTTAACCAATTTCCTATCCATGTCAGCACCTTACCTCCAATACCATGCTCCCTGATGTTGCTCACTAGTCTCCCGTGCGGTACCTTATCAAAGGCCTTCTGGAAGTTCAAATACACCACATCCACAGGCTCTCCCAAGTCCACCCTGTTTGTGAAAGCCTTTGACAGGGTAGAATGGAATGATTTGTTTAAAGTGCTACAGAAATTTAAACTGTTGTAAAAAATTATTAATTGGATTAGAGCACTATATAATGGACCATTATCAAAGGTAGTAGTAAATGGATATATGTCAGATCACTTCAAATTGTACAGGTCATCTAGACAGGGATGCCCATTGTCCCCCTCACTGTTCACCTTAACTATAGAACCACTGGTGGAGCTGGTAAGGAAGGAAACTATGAAAAAAAGGAATACAAATATAAGAGAAAGAATACAAAATCAGCCTATTCGCAGATGACATCATTGTATGTTTATCAGAATCAGATAGATCAGTGTCTTGCTGAAGAAACTCCCTCAGGGTTCTCCAGATGATAACCTCTTTCTTTCAGGTCACCACAGAGTTTCTTTCTGTTTCTCTTCCACACTGAGACTTCTTGCCAGTTTGTCCAGTTCAAGTTCCCAGCTGCTCTTCCTGGCTGAAACACTTTCAAGATATCTGTGTGTGTGTGTGTGTGTGTGTGTGTGTGTGTGTGTGTGTGTGTGTGTGTGTGTGTGTGTGTGTGTGTGTGTGTGTGTGTGTATGTGTGTGTGTGTGCGTGTGTGTGTGTGTGTGTGTGTGTGTGTGTGTGTCTCTCTCTCTCTCTCTCTCTCTATCTCTTCTCTCTCTCTCACTCACACATACACTGAGAGAAAACCTCTTTGACTCTCTCTGCTTGCAAAACCACATGATGCAATATATAACGTTATAATGAAGTAAAAAAGCTGCAAGTATTTTTACACATGATGAATTTTAAAATATTGACAAACAATCTGTAATCACATTATTTGTAACTGATATAATTAATTTGCAGATTATATACTTGTAATATTAAATTCCAGTTTAACAATCTGTTTTTATTCTTCATTTTATTTAAAAACACCAGACGATTGTGGTCAGTAAATATCACAATTGGTCCATAAGAGATGCCGAGATGTACAGCAAAATTTTGCAGAGCAAATATGAGAGACAACTGTTCTTTTTCAATAATGAAAAGTTCCTTTAATAAACATTGAATTTTTTGAAAAGTCGGCAGCTGGATGGTCAATTTCATTATGTTTTTGCAATAAAACTGCACCTGCTGTTCCCTCACAAGCATCCACTGCTTAAGGAGATTTTAACACAGGGCAATGATATAGCATCTCCTTTAAATTTTCTAAAGCTGTCTGACAAACTTTAGTTCACACAAATTTCTCACCTTCCTTCAAAGGATTGGTTAAAGGAAGAGCAACTTCAGCAAAATTTCCTATAATATCCAGACATTCCTGAAAACCTTTGCACTGCCTTCTTGCAATTGGGAATAAGCAACTCAGAAATTGCATTCACCTTAGCTTCAATAGGTGCAACGTTGCCATGACCAACTCCATGACCCAAGTATGTTACAGTGGCATTTATAAATTGACACCTCCTAAATTAATAATGAAGTTTGCTTTGGGTAATCATGCAAACATTTAGTTCAATTCCCTTACATGTTCTTCCCATGTGTCACTTTTTGTGACCAAGTCGTCAATATAACCATCTGTATGAGTTAACCCTTGGATAACCAAATTAATCATCCTCTGGAAGGTTGCAGGGGCATTTTTCTTGCCCAAAGGTAACATATTATACTCGTATAAACCGGAATGAGTAACCAAAGCTGAAATATTCCTTCCACTCTCAGTTAAAGGCACACACCAGTTTCCCCTCAACATATCCAACTTCGTAAGAAATTTAGCTTTCCCAATTTTATCAATACAGTCATCTATTCTCACAATAGGATAAGCTTCTGTTTTAGTTATTTCATTAACCTTCCTGTAATCGGCACAGAACATTACAGTTCCATGTGGTTTCACCACCAGAATACAAGAACTCCAATCTGAGTTCCAAGGTCTAATATTATCATTTCTCAACATATGTTTTACCTCCTGATCCATGATTTTACTCTACTAAATGTTTATTCTGTATGGGTGTTGTTTTATGGGATTTGCTTCTCCCACATCCACATCGTGATAAATCACTGACGTTCTTTTTGGAACCCGAGGTAATAAATTTGTGTATTTCAAAATTAATTCTTTCAACTGCATCTGTTCTGACTTAGGATGACCTAACATTTCCTCCAAATTTTCCAAAATTGTTGAGTTAGACAGGCACACAGGAACCATGGTTTCTTTAAGGTTACCCTCACAAGATTCTGTTTCCATAATCCTATGGTCCATGACTTCCTCAACCCTTCAACAACTAACAGCTCTGATACAGATTATTCTCCACTACCTTTACCCTCATCATAAGGTTTCACCATATTTATGTGACAAACCTGAGTTTTATTCCTTCGATCTGGAGTGTTAATACCATAGTTAACATCATTCAGTTTCGATATAACTAATCCTGCTCTCAAAGGATTGTCATGTGTGGAAACAAAATCAAAACTTTACTTCCTGTCCTAAAATTCCTCACTTGACCTTTCCTGTCAAATAAACGCTTCCTTTTACCCTGAGCCATTTCTAAATTCTCTTGAGCCAAAGTCCACACTTTTTGTCACCTATCGTTAAATTTAGAGATATAATCCAGCAAGACCAACTGCACATCCTCATGAACCCATTGTTCTTTTATCAACATTAAAGGGCCTCTAACCTGATGTCCAAACACAATTTCAAAAGGGCTGAAACCTAATGAATCCTGCACAACCTCCCTTGCTGTAAATAACAAGAAAGGAAAACCTTCATCCCAATCCCTTCCATTCTCCAGACAATAAATCCTCATCATATTTTGAAGAGTGGAATGAAACCTTTCCAAAGTTCCCTCAGTTTCAGAATGGTACGAAGATAAAGTGATCTGTTTTATTTCCAACTCATAAATTATCTGCTGAAACAACCCAGACATAAAGTTATATCTTTGACGACTCTGAGTCACTCTCGGTAATCCAAAAAAGGTGAAAAATCTTTCCAGAATCTTTACCACAATTGTGGCTTTAATATTCCTTAATGGTCTAGCCTCTGGAAATCTTGATGCTGTACACATAATAAGTACTGATTCCCAGACATAGTTTTAGGCAGGGGACCTACACCATCCACAATAACCCTCGTGAAAGGTTCCTCAACAACAGGAATAGGTTACAATGGATCCACTGGAGAACCCTGCTTAGGTTTCCCCACAACATGAGAAAAATGACATGTCTGGCACCAATTTACAACATCCTTCCTCAAACCAGGCCAGAAAAATGGTCTCAAAATCTTATTCATGGTTTTCCTTACAGCAAGATGACCACCCAAAGGTGTACTGTGGTCTAGATTCAAGATTTCATTCTGGTTATTTCAAGGAAGAACCACCTGATGAATTACACCAACGCCCTCCACCCCCAACACTTCATTAGCTGGAATATCAAGACGTCTCCATTTTCTCATCAACAATTCACCTTTTTAAGTAATATACCTAAACCATTTCTTTATTCTCCTGTTCACTTATGCTTTATTCCGTAAGACAACAAGATCTATTTCTTTTTTCTGTTGATGAATTAACGTTTTCACTGACAAAGAAAAATATTTACTCTCAAAATTACCCTGCTCTTTCAAAACTATTTCAGAAGCCCTGTGCAAGTCTCTATCAACTGTATTTTCCTCAGCTCTCATCACTTTCTAAGTCACAGAACTTGTTACAGCACATACAGGATATATCTCACAATCCTTTTCAACCTCATCCTTACCAGGCTGATCTTTATCCTCTGCCAAATCATTCCCTAATAAAAATGACACCCCCTGCACAGATAACTTTGAAATTACTCCTACTACAACAGGTCCTTTAAATAATTCTGAATTGACCATAGTATTGTGAAGAAATATTGACTCTACCACACCTCCAACCCCTTTAATCAAAGTGTCTCCCCTGTGTCAGTCCTTTGATCCAGACTTAAAATACTTTCCAAGAACAATGACTGAGCAGCCCCAGTGTCTCTAAGAATTTTAACTGGAACCTGTGATTCTCCCACTTTTACTGAAACCAAGCCCTCTGACACAAAAGGTTTGAAAACATCCATGACACCCTTTACAGGTTTGGAACATCTGCTCTCCTTAAATTCCACTCTTTGAATACATGTTTCTGGTAAAACCTCCTTTTCTTGTCTCTTTTCAATACTAGACAATTCACAATAACAGGTCCAGGTTTCTTACAAAAATGACATACAAATCCAGAAGTTCTGTCCTTTCCCACCTTACCTTCATCTTTTCTCTTAATATTCTCTCCAGACTTAATTTCAAGTTTACTCGTCTGCTCCACACTAACCCGATGAACAGGCTTATTCATCTTTTACACATTAACTTTCTGAAAATTCCGAGTATTCTGAAATGCACCTTGGTGAAGTCGGGCAAATTTGTCTGCTAATTTAGCCATTTGCCACCAAATCCCCATGTCTCTCTCATCCAGGTATAATTTAATCCCATTTGGAACACACCTTTTAATTTCCTCAATGAACATCAATTCTCTCAATCTGACAAAATCATTATTTATTCCTTTTGAGGCGCACCAATGGTCAAAACAGACAGATATTTTCAGAGTGAAATCCATACAAGATTGATTCCATGATTCCATAAAACTCCTACATTTTTGTCTATATGCTTCTAGAAACAACTCATAAGCTTTCAATACTGCTTGTTTAACAGGATCATAATTTGCCACTTGCTCTGTAGTCAAGCTAGAGGATGCAATTTGTGCTTTTCCCTTCAATACACTTTGGAGCATGAGAGACCATTTTTCTTTGGGGCATCGATAGACTTCAACAATCCATTGCTGAAGGCCTAAAACTATTTACAAAAGAACCAATCCGACCATCATTTTCACCACAAACACTTTTCTTTCGAGCTCCAACCATAGCACTAACACTAGCCCTCCTAATATGAATACCCTTCCCCAGACCATATGCAATTCTAAACCTTAATTTAGGCCTACTATTTATTTTAGCCACCTCAAGCCTAACAGTCGATACAATCTTAGCCTCAGAGTGAGCCTCAAACTCAAACTGTGCTTTTATAGGAGCCCTACCCACAGTAGCACAAACTATTTCCTATGTAATTACTCTTGGGTTTATTCTTTTATCTTGTACCTTGTACAAGGCACAAGGACTGCCTAAAGAAGTCTCTTGGTGCCTGCCACATTGACCACCACCAGTGGGCTGATATCGCCTCAAACCGTGCATCTTGGCGCCTCACAGTTCGGCAGGCAGCAACCTCCTTTGAAGAAGACCGCAGAGCCCACCTCACTGAAAAAAGACAAAGGAGGAAAAACCCAACACCCAACCCCAACCAACCAATTTTCCCTTGCAACCGCTGCAACCGTGTCTGCCTGTCCCGCATCGGACTTGTCAGCCACAAACGAGACTGCAGCTGACGTGGACATTACCCCTCCATAAATCTTCGTCCGCGAAGCCAAGCCAAAGAAAGAAGAATTCTTTTATCTATAATTATCCTAACAGGTGGATTTACCTTCTATACATCTAACTTATCCCAAGAAGCCATCTGATTAATTCTTCCAAGCTAAACCCTTGCCATAATATGATATATCTCAACACTAGGAGAAACCATTTGAGCCCCCTCTGCTCCCACGCAAGAAGAATCAGAAAAAGCTTCAGGTTTTAATATAGAATACGCTGCAGGACCATTCACCCTATTCTTCTTCACAGAATAAACAGATCTTATTAAAAATATTGCTGCTCTGGCCCATGGTAGACATATCGGCTCCAGAGCTTTTGAAGAGTACCCAAAAGACTTCACTAATGGATTGTTGTTTACAAAAGGCAATAGGTGATAGAGCACATTGGAGCCACTGTTTTCTGGAAGAGAACTTTCTATTCTGAGACGGTCATGTGATTTTGCATGCAGAGAGAGTCAAACAAGATTTCTCTCAGAGAGAGAGAGAGAGTGATGCACAGAGATCACTTGTGCAGTCTTTCAGCCAGCAGACAGCAGCTGGGACTCGAACAGGACAAGCTGGCTAGCTTATGGAAAGCCCAGTTGTAAGACGACCTAGTCAAACCCCTTGTGGTTCTTGCAAGAGGAGAGGACTGGCTGTCTAATGTTTCACTTGGAATAAGGGAAACAAAAAGGAACTCTTGTGTTGACCTGAAAGAAAGATGTTATCATCTGGAGAACACTGAAGGGGCAAGTTTCGTCAGCAAGATACTGAAGTGGATGATTAAAAAGGAACAACAAATCTCTATCTGAAAACCAACAAGAACCTTCCTGAGTGGTAACCATTTACCTTTCAAGTGTCAAAGTCTGGTGAACTTTATAAATGTTACATTCTGTGCACAGTATAAGAATGACCTTCAACCAGTTGTTACGGGGTCCAGAAGACCCCAATAACCAGAAGCAATAGATATGCACCAACACAGGGTCATTTAAACAAAGTTAGTTTTTAATTACAATTGAATAAGAAAACAGAATTAAACTTTAACTTATAACTTATCCAACTTCCTTAACCTACCTAACCTACTTAATCCCCCCTCTAGTATTAAGCGCAGGTGTGTCTAATGTATATTTAAGATTAGAAAAGTTCTTTGGATCACAATCCAATCTCATGGGTTGCAGGAAATTCTTGTAGAAGTTAACATTAACAAAGTTCACTTGGCTTTGGTGTTTAACAGGCAAATGGTTACCACTATGGAGGGTTTTTGCTGGTTTTCAGAGGGAGATTCCTTTTCCAGGACATCCCAAATGATTCCTTCTCAATCTGTCTTGCTGACGAAACTTGCCCTCTTCAGGTCTTTCTTTCAGGTCACCTTTCAGCCGCCAGTCTTCTACTTTGACCAGACAGCCTTTCAAAGTCTGCCAGCTTGTCCTTCTGGCATTGATTTCTGTCTCTCTCTCTGTTTCACACCCTCCCTCTCTGAGGACGAAACTGTTCTCCTCTGCCTGCAAAAATCACATACTCTCCCTGGCAAAATGCTCTCGATACTTTGTTACTTCCTGCAAAAAGCATTCTGCAAAAGTCCTGCAAATATTCTGTGTTTTAAAATGTGTGTGCAAGCTGCTCTTAACAATTCCTCCCAAACCACCTCTAAATACTCTGTCACACAGTGAACTTGGAGGAATGAGAAGTGAGATTGGACTGTGAACCAAACAACCTTTCTGAACTTACACACACATTACATGCACATGCGCTGAGAAATAGAAGGAGCTTTTCTTTTGTTAATTAACTCAATAGAGATAAATTAAAGTTTGATTTATTTTTATGTTTCCAGATAATTAAAAGAAACTTTTGTTTAAGTAACCATTTGTCTTGGTGAATATCTATTGCTGCTGGGTTTTGGGGTCCTCTGGGCTAGTATCAACTAAAACAGTACATTGACTTCTTTTTCTATGGCTCTCCCTCTCAATAGAACACCTCCCTATGTCTCTCAGGGCCACCTCCCCTCTCACTCTTTCAGGCACATATCCCTGTCCCTCTGGCACATCTCTCCCTCAGATAATTCTATCTCTTCCCACTTTGGACTAAGCCTTCTCTCTTTTACATGACAACTCTCTATCCGCCCATTTCTCTCCCTATCTCAGACATCACCATCTCATTCTTTGTGGGACAATTCTCACTCTCTCTCTCTCACTCTCTCTCAGTCTCTCTATCTCTCTCTCCCTTTCTCTCTCCTCTCTCTATATCTCTCTCTCTCTCTCTCTCCCCCTTTCTCTCTCTCTCTCTCCCCATCCCCTTCCCCATACGCCTGAGACAACACCTTCTTTTCTATGGGACAACCCCCTCTCTCTCTGGGCTGGACAGATCTGCCTTGTTGACTCTGGAGACGGGGCTCCCTTTCAGGTGTCCGGAGATCACTCACCGATACTTGAGGAGTAGTCTGTAGTTCCAAAGATGTGCTCTGCTGCCTGATAATCCCGGGAGCAGATGAATGTGACGTTAGGTTCACCTTTGACCAGCTGCTTTGCTCTGTGATCAACGTCCACTCACGTTAAGTATCCTCACCTGCAACACTGCCTCAAGCACAGCCCCAGTTGCCCCCCGTGACATCATTTCATCCCCCCTGTGACATCATACCGCCTCTGTGACATCACCTCCCCCCCACCCCATGATCTGGATTTGTTAATTTCGGCGAATATCCTGCCTTCCTATTGGATGAGGTTTTTCTGATTATTTTATTCGTGATTTTCTAGCCTCAAACTTAGTTTCCAACTTTATCCGTGTCAATGTTCACATGGTCGGCCTTGACAACAATTCACATTGTCCATTTGATGCCATTTCTGCAGAGTTCAAGCACTTTGTATCTCCCTTCCTCCTCAAACCCTTTATTCAGCCCTGGACCTTTAACTCATCGCAATTACACAGGACACTGAAGATGTTCACAGCAAAGGGATGGATCGTAGGTCAGGATTTTGTGGGTTATCACAGCTGGGCAGCCAGAGCTCAAGCTGTTTCATATCCATGACTTTACCTGGTGGGGATGAGTTGGGCCCCCCCTGCCCCTTCCTACAACAGTAGGGTGGGGCGGTGAGACATAACTGTCTACTTATAGTCATGTTCCCATGGATTTGTGCAAGAATCTTTGTCAAGGTGGGACCAATAAGCAGGCAGGGGCCTGAATGAAAAGGCAGGTGAGGGAAGAAGGGGCAAGGAGAGGAGCACAGACCAACAGGTGACCATAAGATAGAGCAGCACAAGTAGGTCATTCGGCCCATCAAGTCCATCCCGACATCCATCATGAGCTTATCCATTTCCCCCTCAGCCCCACTCTCCTGCCTTCTCACCATAACCTTTCACGATTTAAAAAAATTTAGACATACAGCACAGTAAGAAGACATTACACCCATTGGGTCCGTCCTACACAATTTACACCCCATTACCCTTCAAACTCCAATATATTCTGAAGGGAGGGAGGAAATCCACATAGACACAGGGAGAATGTACAAATACCTTACAGTCAGAGCTGATTCAAACCCAGTACCGGTCGCTGGCTCTATATGAGTGTTGCACTAACTGCTCACCCAATCCATATCCCATCATTCCCCTCTCATCCAGGGTCCTGTCCAAATTTTTCTTAAATTCCATAATCAAGCCTGCATTCCCCACTTCAGCTGTCAGCTCATTCCACTCTCCCACCACTCTCTGTGCAAAGAATTTCCCCAAAAGTTTCCATTTATAATTTCACCTTTCACCCTTGACCCATGCTCTCTGGTTCATGTGTCAAATATACTCAGTGGGTTAAAAGCCTGCTTGCATTTATTCAATCTAAACCATTGATAATTCTGAGTGCAATGAAGCAGAGTGGCGCAGCGGAAGCGTGCTGGGCCCATAATCCAGAGGTCGATGGATCGAAACCATCCTTTGCCAGATATTCTTTGGGAATATGTTGAGGTTAGCACATCTCTTTTACAGCGCCAGAGTCTGGGTCCATGTTTCAAATCACACGCTCTCTGTAAGGAATTTGTACGTTCTCCCCGTGTCAGAGTGGTTTTCCCCCGGGTCTCTGGTTTCCTCCCACCATTTGGAAAGTATAGGGGGTGATGTTGCGATGATGTTTAAAGGAAATTTAAAGCAATGTTTGTTTAATTAACCATTGTCTTAGAAACATAGAAACATAGAAGATAGGAGCAGGAGTAGGTCATTCCACCCTTCGAGCCTGCTCCGCCATTCAACGAGATCATGGCTGATCTGAAAGTTCAGTACCCCGTCCCCACCTTCTATCCATAACCTTTAATACCCTTATACTGAAGAAATAGATCTAATTCCCTCTTAAATAGATTTAATGAACCTGCCTCTACTGCCCTCTGTGGCAATGAATTCCACAGATTCACCACCCTCTGGGTAAAGAAATTCCTCCTCACCTTGGTCCTAAATGTTTTGCCTATTATCCTCAAACCATGGCCCCAGGTTCTGGATTTTCCCATCCTTGGAAACATCCCATATGCATCCATTCTGTCCAGTCCTGCCAGAATTTTATATGACTCTATGAGATCCCCTCTCAATCTTCTAAACTCCAGCGAGTACAATCCCAATTTGCGCAATCTTTCCTCCTAAGTCATTCCTGCCATTCCAGGTATCAGCCTGGTGAATCGCCTCTGCACTCCCTCCATTGCAAGAATATCCTTTCTTAGATAAGATGACCAAAACTGCACACAATACTCCAGGTGGGGTCTCACCAAGGCCCTGTACAATATCCATATTGTAGTGCATTTGCCATGGATCTGCCCAGTCCCTCAATTTATCCAAATCACACTGGAGCTTCCTGACCCCCTCTTCCGTGCACACAACCCCTCCTAGCTTAGTGTCATCTGCAAATTTGGAGATATTACATCCAATCCCCTCATCCAGGTCATTAATGTAAATTGTGAACAGCTGGAGCTGGGGTCTGAGTACAGATCCCTGTGGTACCCCACTGTTCACCGCATGCCACTCAGAAAACGAGCCATTTTTCCCAACTCTCTGTCTTCTACCTACCAGCCAGTTCTCAATCCACATCAATACTTTTCCCCTAATCCCATGAGCCTTGATTTTGGAAGTCAGTCGTTTATGCAAGGCCTTATCGAAGGCCTTTTGGAAGTCCAGGTACACCACATCCACTGGCTCTCCCCCATCTATTTTACCTGTCACCATCTCAAAGAATTCCAATAGATTTGTCAAGCATGATTTACCTTTTGTAAATCCATGTTGACTCCGTCTGATCCCTTCTCTGCTAGTCATATGCTCCGCTATTACATCCTTAATAATGGATTCCATCATTTTTCCCACTACTGATGTAAGGCTCACAGGCCGATAATTCCCCGCTTTTTCTCTACCCCCCCTTTTTAAATAGTGGGGTAACATTATCTACCCTCCAATCATGGGTACTGATCCTGAGTCTATCGAGTTCTGGAAAATAATTCTTAAAGCATCTGCTATCTGAATGGCCACTTCCTTGAGTACCCTAGGATGTAGATTATCAGGCCCTTGGGATTTATCTGCCTTCAATCCCATCAATTTTCCCAAGACAATGTCCTTAGAGATACTGATTTCTTTCAGTTCCTCCCTTGCATTAGTCTCTATGTTTCCCAACATCCTTGGGAGGTCATTTGTATACTCTCTTGTAAAAACAGAACTAAAGTACGAATTTAATTGGTCTGCCATTTCCTTATTCCCCATTATATATTCCCCTGATTCCGTCTTCAAAGGACCTACTCTGGATTTCACCAATCTTTTCCTCTTGACATATTTATAAAAGCTTTTGCAGTCGGTTTTTATATTTGCCGCAAGCTTACTTTCGTAATTTATTTTTGCTCTCTTGATTAATCCCTTTGTCCTCCTGTGCTGCATCTTGAACTGCTCCCAGTCTTCGATTGCGGTACTATTTTTGGCCAATTGATATGCTCTCTCTTTGGACCCAATGCTGTCGCTAATTTCCCTTGTTATCCACGGTTGAGTCACCTTTTTTGGTTTATTTTTATGCCAAACCGATTTTTGCAATTTCTCCATTGGATCTGTGAATGCTTTCCAATGTCTATCCACAGTCAACCCCCCAATAAACACCACCCAATCAATCTTACTCAACTCCCGTCTCATACCATCACAATTCCCTTTATTTAAATTCAGGACCTTAGTCTCGGTTTTAATTTCATCACTCTCCATGTCGAGTGAGAATTCGATCATATTGTGATCGCTCCTACCCAAAGGGCCTCACACAACAAGATTGTTGATTAGCCCCTTATCATTGCATAATACCCAATCTAAAATGGCTTGCTCCCGAGTTGGTTCCTCGACATATTGGTCTAGATAACCGTCATGTAAACATTCAAGGAATTCCTCCTCCTCAGTATTTTTACTAGTTTGACTAGTCCAATCTACATGCAAATTAAAGTCTCCCATGATGACGGCTGTTCCCTTATTGCACGCTTCTCTAATTTCTCTTTTAATTAATTCCCTCACCTCTACACTACTATTTGGAGGCCTATATACCACCCCCACTAACGTTTTCCACCCCTTGCTATTCCTCAGTTCTACCCATATAGATTCCGCATCTTCTGAGTTAATATCCTTCCTGTCAATTGTGTCGTTTCCTTCTCTCACCGTCAATACTACCCCACCCCCTTTTCTTTCTTGCCGATCCCTCCTAAATATCATATACCCCGGGATGTTAAGTTCCCAGGCTTGCCCACCCTGCAGCCATGTTTCTGTAATCCTAATCAAATCATATTTGTTTATCTCAATTTCCACAGCTAATTCATCTACCTTGTTCCGAATGCTTCTTGCATTAAGATATAAAGACTTCAGATTTGCTTTTTTCACCCTCCTTGCTCTTTCTGATTTTTTACTTTCGCTGCCTAACCTAACTTTTCTTGTTTTATCTTTTCTGTCCTTTGCCCTATCATACAGGTTCCCATCCCCCTGCCAAATTAGTTTAAACCGCACCCGAAGGCTGTACCAAACCTAGCTGCCAATATATTGACCCCTGTTGGGTTTAGGTGTAACCTATCCTTCTTGTAGAGGTCATGCCTTCCCCGAAAGAGATCCCAATGATCCAAGAAGCCAAAACCCTGTCCCTTACACCAGCCCCTCAGCACACATTCATTTTTCTTAATCTTCCATTTTTGTCCTCAGTTGCACTTGGCACAGTGCCAGAGATCACCACCCTGACTGTCCTATTTCTTAGTTTCTGTCCTAGCTTTCTGTAATCCTTTTTCAGTACTTCCTCCTTTTTATCAATGTCATTGGTTCCCACATGTACCAAGACATCAGGCTGTTCGCTTTCCCTTTTAGAATACCCTGGACACGTTTTGAGATATCCCGCACCCTTGCACTAGGGAGGCAGCACACCATGCGGGCATATCTATCTGGCTCACAGAATCTCCTGTCTGTATTTCTGACAATGGAGTCCCCAATGACCACTGCATTCCTCTTTACCTTTTGGTCCACCATGCCAGGCTCAGTGCCAGGGACCTGGTCACTGCTGCCAGCTTCTGTCAGGTCATCTCCCTCAACAATATACCTGTTACTGAGAGGGATGTTCACAGGTGTGCTCTCTATTTTCCTGGTATTTTTCTTCCCTCCCCTGACAGTTCCCCACTTAACTGACACATCTGGTCTTGGGGTAACTATGTCCCTGAAAGTTGAATCTATCAACTCCTCACTCTCCCTTACCAGCCGTAGGTCCTCAAGATGCAGCTCCTGTTCCCCAACTCCGTCCTTAAGGAACTGCATCTCGGTGCACCTGACGCAGATGTGGCTATTTGGGAGGGTGGGACTCACCCGTGGTTCCCACATCTGACATCCAGTACAAAGCACTAACCCCATAGGCATGACTGAGCTAAAATAATGCCACTTACCTTTCTCCTCGCCTGCTTTTGCCTAAGCCTGTTGAGCCAAAGGCTGGAAGCCCCACTCCTTCAGTGCCCCACTCACTCAGTGCGCCGCTCCTCGCTGGCCGCCCCCTCCCCTTTTACTCCTTTTACTGGCCGCTTGACCAATTAACCCAGTCACTCTCTCCAAGCTCCTGCTCCTCTGACTCACAGCTCAAACTCCAGCTGTTGCCTCCTCAGACTCCCAGCCCGATTTGAGTAGGCCCAAGCCCCAGTAAACCCTTGTATTTAACTGCTTACCTCCACGTCACTCTCTCCGAGCTTCTCCTCCGTCGACTTCCAGCTCGAATTTACATATAGATTGGACCAGCCAAATTAGTAAGTCCAGCTATTTATTCTACTCACCCTCTGATGCTGTCTCTTGGCTCCTCGTCCTCTCACCCGACACCAGGCCCTGACTCACTGTCTCCTCTGACCCTGAGTCTGAGTCTGACCTTTCTTGGTGAATTTCTATTCCTGCTGGGTTTTGGGGACCTCTGGGCTCATAACACATCCAATTAACCTCCACCCTCTGGACGCTTTGAACTGTGGGAGGAAACTGGAGCTCCCGGATGATCCTTACACAGTCATCAGGAGAGTGTACAAACACCTTACAGGCAGCGCCGATTTGAACCCCAGTCACAGTCGCTGACCCTCAAAGAGTGCTGCACCTACAGCTAAAGTAACCGTGCCACACCTGTCCATATGAACCTAATCCATTTCCCTTCATTCCCCTCTCATCCAGGGACTGGTCCAAACTTTACTTCAATGTCATAATCAAGCCAGTTTTCACCACGTCAGGTGGCAGCTCGTTGCACACTCCCACCACTCTCTGCAGGAAAAAGTTCCCCCGAATGTTTCCTTTCAACAATTCACTTTTCACCCTTGACCCATGCCCTCTGGTTCTTGTGTCACCTAAACCTGCTTACATTTATACTGCTCATAATCCTGTTTCCATGAAAGCAGAGAGGCGCAGAGGAAGCGTGCTGGGCCCATAACACAGAAGTTAATGAATTAAAACCATCCTCTGCTAGATATTCTTGGGAGCCATGTTTGGTGTCGAGGTTAGCACAACAATGTTACAGCACCAGAGACTGGGCCAGGGGCTCGAATCATGCGCTGTCTGTAAGGAGTTTGTACGTTCTCCCCGTGTCTGAGTGGGTTTTACCCAGCGACTCAGTTTAATACGTACTGGGGGTGTAGGCTAATTGGGTGTAAATTGGGTGGCACAGACTCGTGGGCCGAAATGGCCTGTACGTCTAAATCTATCAGCCTGGCTCGTCGACTGCCCTTCACTTCTGATGGAGGCTGCCGGATCTGCTGGGTTTCCCCAGTGTGGGGTGCGGCACTGTATTGTAAACCTTTTGAGGAGTGCTGCATCCCCCTACTGAGCTCCCGCAGTACTACATGGACGTGGCATATTTAAAGGTTGAACCAAATTGGTTGTTTCCATGTTAAACGTTATAAATATTTAAATTTAGACATACAGTGCAGTAACAGGCCCTTCAGCCCTTGAGCCTGTGCCACCCAATTACACCCAATTAACCAACTAACCCAGTTCATTTTGAATTATGTGAGGAAAACGGAGAACCCGGACAAAACCTATGCAGTCACAGGTGGAACGTGGAAACTCCTTTCAGACGGTCATGATTCAAACCCTGGTCAGGACACTCTCGATAAAACTGCTGTAGAAAGTTGACCTGATGCTGGCCGGTCACCTTCCCTACTTCAGTCTATAAGGAATTGAAGTTTCGGTTGTACATTCCTGACAAGTGAGGAGATGTTGTGTGCCCAGGATCGGTCTCTTGTTCAGTGAACTCCAAGGAAATTGGTGTCCTCCACTCTCTCCACTACAGAGTTGTTGATGTGTAGTGGAGGGTGGTCGGTCCTCGTCCTCATGAAGTCGGCAATTGTGTCCACATTGAGACCCAATATGTTACACTTACCTCAGTTCATGAGATTTTCCACCCCTTCTCTGTTGTACGATCCGTCGTTATTGCTGACTAGGACAACTACTGAGATGTCATTTGCAAACCTGATGACACTGTTGGAGCTGGAGGCAGTCATGGGTCAGTGGGACTTGATATGAAAAAGTGGTGTAGCACAGAATAGAGGGGACAAGTGGCTTGTTTCTGTGCTGTAAATGTTCTATTGTTTTGTGGAATATCTGATGTCTAAATATAAATGTTTTGTGTCTAATTATTGTTTTTTGAGAAGTGGAGGCTCCTATAAAAAACCAGGGGATGTGTTTTGAAGGAAAGTACAGTGTTTTTATAAAACAGAAAAGGTTGTATTTGTCAAAATTTGTGGTGTTTTTTGATACAAACCACCACTTTTTTCTACAGTAATGTATGCAGTTTTCATGTAAATACCCCAAACTGTGAATCACAAATTGAGACAATGAGATAAAGGAGCAGAGGTAGGTCATTCAGCCTGTCGAGTCTGCTCCACCATTCCATCATGAGCTGAACCATTCTCCCACAGCCCCACTAAACTGCTTCTCCACTCACCCTTGGTACCCTGTCTGTTCAGAGAGCTGGGAATGGGAGAACATGGCAGCACTGCCGGTCCTTCTGTAAGGACAGCGCTGTCACAGACCCACGGAGAGTGGAAACACAGCGCTCTGACATGGGCTCCTACTATCTGGTCCAAATGCGGTTGGATCCGTACAGACTTTAAAAGGACCGTTAATTGACCTGGCGGTGGTTTTATATAAAAATACTACAGCCACAGGGACGGCCTCCAGGATCGCAGGGCCGATGAGCGGCAGCAGCCAGGAGAGGCTACCAACTCTGGGGAAGCAGAGGACTGGCACAGGGCACCAGAAAATGGGGAGCTCACCCCCTGGTTTAAGAAGGAGATGCAGAGGAAGTGACTCATGGGACGGTGACCATAGCGGCAGACCAAAGAGGGATCCTGTGGTTGAACACACAGGCCGCGGATGATTCGGGGCAAGGAACCTACTCTGGCTGCGGGCGATTCCGCTCAAGGGATTCACACCGGGCCGCGGACTGCAGGAGTCTGGCTCGAGACTGACCGAAGGTACCTGAACCAGGATGTGCGAGGGTGCCGAGGTCACTGAAGGGCTTCTAATCGTGGTGGGGAATCGGATCGGGACCTCAAGCGGCTGATGGTTTGGACTGGACTCTGTCTGGCTACAGGAGCTAGTGGGAGGGTTGGAGGTGAATTGAAGGACACTCAGTGACGCTCATCGAACTCTCATTTACTTCTCTTTCTCTGACTGGAAGAGGCGCTTCAGACAATTTCTGTCGATGGCCAATCTGTCTGCCCTACAGCAGACGAAAAGCAAATTTGAGTAATATTGCACTGACTTCATGACATGACAATAAATTGAATCTTAACCCTTGGAAATGTAAGAGAGATATCTGACCCTCTGTTTTATATACACAGAGAGTGGTGGTGCATGGAATGCATTGCCGAGGGTGGTGATAGAGGCTGGTACAACAGGGACATTTAAGACACTTTGACGGGCAGATGTAAGGATAATAGAGGGTTATGGGTGTGAGGTGGGGAGGGGTTAGATTGTTATGGAGTAGGTTTACATCGGTCAGAACAACATTGTGGCTGAAGGGCTGGTCTGTGCCCTGTTCATTGCTGTTGGGCTCAGAAGGAGGATTCCAACAGTGGCTGTCTGGATGGTGATACAGATGGGGAAAGATGTGGGCTTCGCTGAGGCCCCCTCTTCCCAACAAGGCTTGCGCACGATATACATGGCTCAATGTACGTGATACGCTTTCTCATGGTCTTGTGCTTACTTACGACAGGAAAGGAGGGGGCTTGAGCCCTGCTTCCCTATTCCCTCCCAACAACTGATAATATCTATTGTCGTATTTTTGCAAGAATCATTGCAATTAAATCCAGTTTTAATTTCCAGACTTTACTGTGGCATTCCCTTAAAAAGTGATATCTGCCACTCAGATCAGAAAGTTTCCCACCGTGGAAACAGGCCCTTTGGTCCAACTTCAGATTTATGGTCAGAGTTACGTGCAGGAAGTCACATACAACCCTGAGATTCTTTTTCCTGTGGGCGAGACAGAGTCACCATGTCTTGGTCATGCTGAAACGAACCAACCCAGTTTACGCACGGAAACAAATAAAGAACAATTGGAAACAAATGGTGCAATACAGATTCCAATTTATTGTCAAGTGCACACATGGCATCACATAAAATCCTGAGAATCATTTTTTCCTCGGAGCCAGACACAATTATCACTTGTTTGTGATGCAAAAGAACTGAACAGAACATAAACGTGTAAACAAATCAAGAACTGGAAACAAACTGGAAAAAATTCAATCAAGTCCAAACATTCGAGCCGTTTAATGAGTCCCGATTGGGTTTGTTGTTGGATGGTGGAGGAGTAGCAGCTGTTCCTGAACCTGCTGGTGCGAGTCTCGTGGCAACTCTAGCTCTTTCCTGATGGTAGCAATGAGAACAGAGAGATGCAGAGTGTTGTGAATCTTTGACGAACGCTGCTGCTCTCCGACGGCAGTGTTCCTCGAAGAAGTTTTCAGTTTGGGGAGGGTTTCACTTGTGATGTCCTGGGCTGTGTCCACTACCTTCGGCAGGACTTTACAATCAGACGTGTCGGTGTCCCAGTACCAGACCGTGATGCAGCCGTTCAGCACACTTTCCACCACACATCACAGAACAATACAGTGCAGGCCTTTCGGCCAAATATGTTGCGCTCACCTATATATTCCTACCGAAAAAAGTACTAAACCCTGCCTACACTGTTTCCCTGCCTCCTGACTTTTACGTGTAACTGCCTCCCTGAAGCTCCTATCACAACCTCTGTCTCCCTTAAAATCTAACTCCAGCTCCAGGTCCCTAACTCAGTTTGTCAGGAACTGGAGCCTAATGTACCTTTTGCACGTGTCGTTATCAGGAACAGACGTGCTGTCCCTGACTTCCCACATCCGACAACCGGAACACTGGATGGCCCTAATCACTGCCTCAATTACCGACTCCAAAGTCCATTAAATTTCTTAAAGAAGCTCACCTCTCCAGGAGCAAACACTTCCTCAGCCTCGAGGGGTTAACAAATGGTATTGTAGCACGAGTTTAACCTGCCAATTTGCGGGTTTTCTACCCGTGTAAAGGCCATTTAGGTGCACTTTTAGAAACAAACTGCAGAGGTTGGAACACCACCTCGGAGGTGGATTGTCGACCTGTGTATACGCACCATGTAGCTGCTGCTTGTCAACATGTAACGATCGTGGGGGCCCAGGTAGGTTATGACGTCAACACTTGTGTGCAATGGCCGTCTTCCTTACCCATAAACATGCATGCTGCTGGAATGCCAGAGCAGTTCCAGCCACATGGGGGATTATGGGTAAGGACGGTCATTTCACCTGTCTCAACTCCGTTCCCCTCCGGCCCACTCCATCCCAACAGTCCCCTCCACTTCCCACTGGCCTGACCGCGTTAGCCTGCCGGCCCAACAGTGCTCCCGCTCCATGATCATCCCAGCCCTACACCTCCCCCATCCACCCCGATACACCCACACCCCGGCCACTTGCCGCTTGGAGGCCAACACAGGGAAAAGGGAATTCCCTGCATGAGCCCAGTGACGCGGTGAATGCATGGCACATCTCACACCACGCCTTCGAAGAGGGGGGTGCGGTCCTAAATTGCCCCTTCAAAAACGCCGTAAGAGAGGTGTCACACATTCACCGCGTCACCAGAGGCCCCGCTGGGAATCCCGTTCCTCGTGTTGGCCTCCAAAACAATAAGTTGCCAGGGTGGGTGCAGGATGCTGTTGGGGCTGGAGTGAGCATGGAGTTGGAATGCTGTTAGGGCTGGAGGATGAACACAGAATCAGGCGCAAGTGGCAAAGCTGTCGATGCTGGGGCAGAACGCTGTCAGGGCCTTGCGTAGGAATGGTGTCTGGGTTGGGGGAGTGGGACTGCTATCGGGCCAGCAGAGAAACACTGTTGGACTGGTGGAGAGTGGAGTGGGTAGTCAGAGGATCCTTTTGTGGTCCGGTGGGGAATGGCGTTGAAGCAGGTGCAATGGCCGACTTCTTACCCCTAATCCACCATGCTGTTGGTACTGTTCTGGCGTTCTCATGGCGTGAAGGTTTAAGTGTAACCATGCAAGCATTGAAGTAATTTTCTAACTGGGCATCCATGATCGCTTACAAATTGTCCAGAAGCAGCTACACAGTACGTGTACATGGGGCGATAATCCACCTCCAATGTGGTTTGAAAACCTGTGCAGTATTTTTTTTATTCTACTCACCAATTGGCTTGTACACAGGTAGAAAACATGCCAAATTGGCAGGTTAAACTCCTGTTACCATCCAATTTGTAAACCCCTACTGTTCAATCCTGAGTTCATTTTAAAGGCACTTTAAAACATTTAAAGACACGTTGGCACCCAACAGGCCAATCTCACTCACCTCTCTCACCCTCCTAGTCAGTCAATTGCCTCGAGAAGATGGCATCCGCAGAAATTTGCTAGGGTTTCTGGTATAATTCCTATCCTCCGCAAACTCTCTGCACCTTTGGAGTCCACCTGTTCCAGGCTGGTACAATTGATGGTTGTTTGAAACAGGAGGATACTGTAATGTAATATTTGTAGATATAGTTAGGAGATAAATTGGTAAAATTAGAGAAGGTAACATATATACACACACACATTTTAAAACAGATTGCATTTGTAATACAGAAGAATTCATATTCAGTGACTTTACTGAAAATATGGAGAATCCTTTGCACATTTCACAAGTACGTGCTAATTGAAATAATGTCATGAAATGTCATTAGATATGGGGATAGTGCCGGAGGATTGGCGCATTGCGCATGTGGTTGCGTTATTTAAAAAGGTTTCAAGGAGGAAGCCTGGCAACTATCGGCCTGTAAGTTTGACGTCTGTGGTAGGTAAATTAATGGAGAAAATTCTTAGAGATAGTACTTATAAACATCTGGATAGACAGGGTCTGATCAGGAGCACTCAACATGGATTTGTGGGAGGAAGGTCATGTTTGACCAATCTGATTGAATTTTTTGAAGAGGTGACTAGGAATGTGGATGAGGGTAGCGCAGTGGATGTTGTCTATATGGACTTCAGTAAGGCCTTCGATAAGGTACCACATGGAAGGTTAGTTAGGAAGGTGCAGTCTTTAGGTATAAATTTTGAGATAGTCAAATGGATTGAACATTGGCTGAAAGGGAGAGGCCAGAGAGTGGTAGTGGATAATTGTCTGTCAGGTTGGAGGCCGGTGACCAGTGGTGTGCCTCAAGGATCTGTATTGGGCCCATTGTTGTTCGTTATATACATTAATGATCTAGATGATGGGGTGGTGAATTGGATTAGTAAATATGCAGACGATACTAAGATAGGTGGAATAGTGGATAATGAAGAAGGTTTTCTAGGATTGCAGAGGGATTGGGCTGCTTAGAAAAGTAGGCTGAAAAATGGCAGATGGAATTTAATGCTGATAAGTGTGAGGTGCTTCATTTTGGTAAGAAGAATCAGAATAGGACATATGTGGTAAATGGGAGAGCATTGAGGAATACAGAAGAGCAGAAAGATTTAGGAGTGACGGTACATCATTCCCTGAAGGTAGAAACTCACGTGAATAGGGTGGTGAAGAAGGCTTTTAGTATGCTGGCCTTTATCAATCATTGCATGGAATATAGGAGTTGGGAGGTGATGTTGAGATTGTATAAGACGTTGGTGCGGCCTAATTTGGAGTTCTGTGTGCAGTTCTGGTCGCCTAATTATAAGAAGGATATAAACAGAGTGGAGAGAGTGCAGAGAAGGTTTACCAGAATGTTGCCTGGGTTTAAGCATCTGGAGTATGGGGAGAGATTGGACAGATTGGGTCTTTATTCTTTGGAGCATAGAAGGTTGAGAGGGGATTTGATAGAAGTATTTAAGATTATGAAAGGGATAGACAGAGTGGATGTGGATAGACTATTTCCGTTAAGAGGAGGAAAGATTAAAACAAGAGGACATGAGTTAAGAATTAAGGGGCAGAGGTTTAGAGGTAACATGAGGGGGAACTTCTTTACTCAGAGAGTGGTAGCTGTGTGGAATGATCTTCCGGGAGAAATAGTGGCGGCGGAGTCAATTGTATTATTTAAGAAAAGGTTGGACAGGTATATGGATGAGAGGAAGATGGAGGGTTATGGGCATTGTGCAGGGAGGTGGGATTAGAAAGGGGTGTTTGGTTCGGTGCGGACTAGAAGGGCCTAATGGCCTGTTTCCGTGCTGTAATTGTTATGTTATATGTTATGTTATGAAATGAATGGACTGGAGACCGATCATCAGTGTTGAATATTTTTACAAGACTTCTGACCTTTCTGCAAAGTGCTCACTCCGGGGATCTTGTTTACCTAAAAACAACAGTGTTCCAATTCCATGCTCACCCCAGCCGCATTAGCAGAAGACTAACTCCTATTATTTGCAAGAGGAGGGGTCTTTTCAAGTGAGAGTGAGAGTGAAAGAGTGAGAGGGAGAGAGAGAGTGAGAGGGAGAGAGAGAGAGAGAGAGAGAGAGAGAGAGAGAGAGAGAGAGAGAGAGAGAGAGAGAGAGAGAGAGAGAGTGAACAGTCATATCTGAAACAAGTAGGAGAAGCTGGATGGAACTGGAACAGAAACTCCAGAGTGGCAGATGGCTGGATGTGCTGTCTTTCCGATGTTTCTCTTGGAATAATTGAAACAGAAAGGAATTCTGTAGGAGCCTAAAAGAAAGAAGTTATCATCTGGATAATCCAGATGGGGCAAGTTTCATCAGCTAATGGTGGAACCTCAGTTGTGGAACTCCTGGAACATCACATCTCTCTCTGCAAACCTGATGAGAATCTTCCAGAGTGGTAAACACTTACCTTTCATGCACTGAAGCCTGGTGAACTTTCTATCTGTTAAAGTCTCTGCACAGTATAAGATTTGCCTGCAACCAGTGTACTTAGAAGAATGAGAAATGAGATTGAACTGTGAAAAAAAGAACTTTTCATGAGTTTACACACACATGACATACATGTGTGCTTAGAATTAGAAGGGGGTTAAGTTGGTTTAGTTAAGTTAATAGAGATAAGTTTAAGTTTGATTCTGTTTTCATTTTTAAAGATAATTAAAAACAACTTTTGTTTAAGTAACTACTTGTCTATTGCTGCTGGGTTTTGGGGTCCTTTGGGCTCGTAACATTATATCTGAGCTCGTCCAGCCCATTGAACAAGAGTTTTATGGATTAATAGTTAATTGTGAGAAACAGCATCAATGGATGTTGATAAGATTTTGTCAGAACCATTATTTGCGGAACTGAGGAGCAAAGGGAAAGAGGGACTGATGGTTATTTCTAAGGCATTAAAAGAGACTGAATTGAAACATTGGATGAGGAAAGTACAAATTCAGAGGTTATAGTGAAATAATGTATAAGTGAGGATAAATTTGTTCAGAAAGACTTAGAAGCTTTTCCAGAGGATAGATCTGGTGAGTTGCAATTGGAATTGGAGGAATTGAGGATAGAAGAGTCTAAACGGCGGAGAAGAGGCTAAAAGTCAAAAAGAGGAAGCTGAAAAACAGAGGAGATATGAGTTCGAGTTCGCTGAAAGCCAGATTAAATTTGAGAGGATGAAAATTGATAGGGAGCAAAGTAAGAGAGCTGAAGCTGTAATTCCTGCGGAGAGGTTTTTGCCAAGTAGAGAGGTAAATCTAGTGCCTCCTTTTGATGAGGGAGAGATAGATACCTATTTTCAGTTTTTGAAAAGGTCGCTGATAGTTCAAAATGACCTAAAAAGAAATGGACATTAATGCTCCAACCTGTATTGAAGGGAGAAGCACAAATTGCATCCTCTAGCTTGACTGTACAACAAGTGGCAAATTATGATATAGTTCAGAAAGATGTATTCAGAAGCGGATAGAGAAAAATGTAGGAGTTTGATAAAAACATAGAATCAATCTTATATGGATTGTGCCTCAAGAGGAATAAATAATGAGGGAAGTCACGTGAAGGAATAGTGACCGGGAAGAAAACACCAGCCCTCTCCAGAAAACTTAAAAAGGTAAAGAAAAAGCAAAGCTACAAACACAGAAACCATAAGAAATTAAAAATAAAAGTGTGGAGAAAATGGCAGCAAAGAAAGAAAAACCAAAAACAACTGGAAGAAAAGAAGAAGGAAAGACGTCGGAAGAGAAAGGTGAAGGCCTTACCTGTACGAGGAGGCCCGCCGTGGAGAGAGAAGCCCGCTCAGTGAGGTCAGTGGAAACCCCGAACTCAGGACTACAAAAATGGCTCACGGAGCCAAACAAAAGTGCGCTGTTAGCTCAGAAGATGGATATAAAGGAAAACTATAATAGGAGAAACAATATAAAGATAGTGGGCCTGAAGGAAGATGAAGAAGGCAAAAATATGAAAGAATTTATAAAAGAATGGATCCCCAGAGTCCTAGGAAGGCCAGAATTACAGGAAGGAATGGAAATAGAAAGGGCACATAGAACATTAGCCCCAAAACCACAACCACAACAAAAACCAAGATCCATTCTTGTAAAATTCTTAAGATATACGACAAGAGAAAATATATTGGAGAAGACACTGAAAAAAATAAGAGAACACAAAAAACCATTGGAATACAAAGGTCAAAAAAAATTTCTATCCAGACATAAGTTTTGAACTCCTGAAGAAGAGGAAGGAGTTTAACGCAGCAAAATCGACCCTATGGAAAAAAGGTTATAAATTTATGATAAAATATCCAGCGGTGCTTAAAATAGTTATCCCAGGGCAGCAAAGCAAACTATTCTCGGATCCGGAAGAAGCACAAAAATTTGCAGAACACCTACAAAACAGACAGTGAGATAAAGAGATGTAAAAAGAACAAAAATGACAACAAACTATATCTCAAAAAGAAGAATGAAGTATAAGTAAGAACTAAGAAGGGAAAGAAAGGAAGAAAGGAGGGAATTAAGAGAGTGAGCTTTGTTATATATGAAGATTAAAATCTTTTCTGGGGGGTGCTGGGTGGGGAAGAATAACAGTACAGTGAAATCAGTTGACGCTTGCGAGCGGGTTCGCAAATCCAAATGGAGAGCGGAGATGTAGTTGCCCAACAAGGAACAAAGGGCAACTCAGAAAAGGGAGGGATTATTCGGGTTAAAGGAATTTTAGATGTGGGAATAGTGGAAATATTTTATGTTTTAGAAGTGTTGTCTTACAATGTGTTCAAAAAAAGAAAGCAGAAATGGATAAGAAGGGAAGGTGGTGATGAGGAAACGGAAAGGAAAGACAAACAAAGTATGAAATGACCATGTTGACTTTAAATATTAATGGAATACATAACTAAATCAAAAGGAAGAAACCGTTAAATTTACTGAAGAAAGAAAAAATTGATATAGCATTTGTGCAAGAAACACATCGAACTGAAGTGGAACACAAGAAATTAAAGAGAGATTGGATAGGACATGTAACAGCAGCATCAGATAATTCAAAAGCCAGAGGAGTAGCTATATTAATCAATAAAAATGTACCAATCAAAATAGAAGAGGAAATAATAGATCCAGCAGGGAGGTATGTAATGATAAAATGTCAGATATATTCAGAATTTTGGAATTTACTCAATGTATACGCACCTAATTAAGATGATCAAAAAATTATGCAAGATATCTTTTTGAAGATCGCAGATTCGCAAGGGAATATACTAATAGGAGGGGATTTTAACCTTAATTTGGACTCAAACATGGATAAAACTGGAAAAAAAAGACTAACAGAAAGAACAAAGTAACCAAATTTATAATTAAATCGATGCAGGAAATGCAACTTTTGGATATATGGAGGAAACAACAACCAAAGGAAAAGGAATGTTCATATTATTTGGGTAGACATAAAACATACTCAAGGATAGACCTATTCCTGTTATCAGCCCACATTCAAGGAAGAGTTAAGAAAACAGAATATAAAGCTAGATTGTTATCGGATCACTCACCCCTGTTATTGGCTAGAGCTAGAGGAAATCCCATATATATAACCATATAACCATATAACCACTTACAGCACAGAACAGGCCAGTTCGGCTCTACTAGTCCATGCCGTAACAAATCCCCACCCTCCTAGTCCCACTGATCAGCACCCGGTCCATACCCCTCCAGTCCTCTCCTCTCTATGTAACTATCCAGTTTTTCCTTAAATGTAACCAATGATCCCGCCTCAACTACGTCTGCCAGAAGCTCATGCCACATCCCTACCACTCCCTCCCTTTCTAATCCTTTTATTAGCCCTTACCAATTAACGCCAATGAACTCCTCTCACTGCCTCCTCCGATCCCGAGTCTGACCTTTCTCAGACTGAGCCCCGGTAAGTCCAGCTATTTATGCTACTCACATCTCTGATGCTCTCTCCTGGATCCTCCTCCTCTCACACGACACCAGGCGCTGACTCGCTGCCTCCTCCGATCCCGAGTCTGACCTTTCTCTGACTGAGCCCGGGTAAGTCCAGCTATTTATGCTACTCACGTCTCTGATGCTGTCTCCTGGCTCCTCCTCCTCTCACACGACACCAGGCGCTGACTCACTGCCTCCTCCGACCCCGAATCTGACCTTTCTAACACCGAGCCCCGGTAAGTCCAGCTATTTATGCTACTCACCTCTCTGATGCTGTCTCTTGGCTCCTCCTCCTCTCACACGACACCAGACGCTGACCCACTGCCTCCTCCAACCTTTCTCAGACCGAGCCCCAGTAAGTCCAGCTATTTATCCCACCCAGAATGTTTAGATGGAGATTAAACTCCATGCTACTTAAAAGATAGGATTTTAGAGAATTCATTGAGCGACAAATTAATATGTACATTGAAATAAATACAGAATCAGTGAAAGATAAATTTATATTGTGGGATGCAATGAAAGCGTTCTTCAGAGGACAGATAATAAGTTATGTAACTAAGATGAAGAAGGACTACAATCAGGAAATTGAACTGTTGGAAAGGAAAATAACAAATACAGAAAAAGAATTAGCAATAAAGGAAGATACAACTAAAAGAAGAGAATTGACGGAAAAGAAAATAAAATATGAAACATTACAAACATATAAGGTGGAGAAGAACATAATGAAGACAAAACAGAAATATTATGAGCTAGGAGAAAAAATGCACAAAATACTAGCATGGCAGCATAAGACAGAACAAACTAAAAGAACAGTATTAGCATCAAGGAAAAAGGTCAAACAAATTACATATAACCCAACGGAGATCAACAAAAACTTCAGGGAATTCTACGAACAACTATATCAAACTGAAAATGAAGGGAAAGAAGTCAAAATAGATGAATTTCTAACTAAAATTGAACTATCGAAATTACAAACAGAGGAGCAAAATAAATTAATATAACCATTTGAAATAGAAGAAATTCCTCTTCTCCTGGAAGTAATGAACCAGATTGAAAAAACACAAAACATACCAGATTCATGCAAAACTGCAATGATTACAGAAATACCAAAGTCGGGGAAAGATGCACTAACACCAGGATCGTATAGACCAATATCTCTACTTAACACAGATTATAAGATAATAGCTAAACTATTAGCAAATAGATTGGCTGACTGTGTACCAAAAATAGTAAAACAAGAACAAACTGGATTTATTAAAAAAAGATGAACAACGGACAATATCTTTAAATTCATTAACTTCATCCATGCAGTACAAGGAAAAAAAAACTCCAACAGTAGCGGTTGCTTTAGATGCAGAAAAAGCCTTTGACAGAGTAGAATGGAATTATTTATTCAAAGTACTACAAAAATTCAACCTACCAGAGAAATATATTAATTGGATTAAAGCATTATATAAGGGACCAATGGCGAAAGTGACAGTAAATGGATATATATCAAAACAATTTAACTTAAGCAGATCAACAAGGCAGGGATGTCCACTATCTCCCTCACTATTCACGTTAGCTACAGAACCACTAGCCCCGGTAAGTGATAAGGACAGAAAATAAAATAAGAGGGATAAAAATAAAAGAGAAGGAATATAAAATTAGTCTATTTGCAGATGACGTTATAATATACTTAACAGAACCAGAAATATCAATAAAAGAATTTCATAAGAAATTGAAGGATTATGGAGAAGTATCGGGGTACAAGATTAACGCAAATAAAAGTGAAGCAATGCCAATGAATAATGCGGATTTCACAAAGTTTAAGAAAGAATCACCATTTAGATGGCAAACACAAGCAATTCAATACCTAGGTATACAACTAAATAATAATCTCAGCCATCTATGTAAACTAAATTATCACCCATTAATGAAAAAATTACAAGACGACTTAGAGCACTGGAAAGACTTACCACTAAAACTGATAGGAAGGATAAATTGTATTAAAATGAACATCTTCCCAAGGATACAATACCTATTTCATCACCTAACAGAGAAATTCTTCAAGAGCAAAAGAAAATAATAAGGAAATTCTTATGGAAAGGGGGGAAACTGAGGATAGCACTAAATAAATTAACAGAATGGTACAAACAAGGACGTTTACAACTACCAAACTTTAGGAATTATTATAGAGCAGCACAATTAAGATACCTATCAGATTTTTATCAAACAAGGGAAAAACCAGATTGGACCAGATTAGAACTAGATAAAATAAGGGAGAAGATACCTGAACATATACTCTACAAGTGGGATGAGAAATTGGTGCAACATAGGAATTCACCAGTATTGCACCATCTGCTCAACATTTGGAAGAAGATTCACGTAGAAAGGAATAAAATAAATGATCAACTACCAAAATTAATATTGACGCAAAATCAACGAATCCCTTTCACAATAAATAACCTTTCCTTCAGAGAATGGGAGAGAAAAGGGATCAAAAGAATAGAAAATTGTTTTTCGGGAAATAAATTATTATCTTTTGAACAAATGAAGGACAAATATAATATAACTCACGATACAATGTTTCCATACCACCAACTGAAAACCTACTTGAAGGACAAATTGGGAAACAGTCTGAGGTTACCAGAACGAAGCAATTTTGAATATGTGATTACAGACACAATGATAATTTAAAAATTTATAACAAACATGTACATCAAACTGCAAGAAAAGGAGAATGAGGAAACTAACTGTAAACCTAAACAAAAATGGGAACAAGATCTAAACATAAAGATAAAGAATGAAACGTGGGAAAAGCTATGCTCCAGAACTATGAGAAATACAATAAACACGAGGTTACGCATGATACAATATAATTGGTTACACAGGCTATACATCACACCCCAAAAGTTAAATAAATGGGACCCAACAGTATCAGACAGATGTTTTCGCTGTAAAAAGGAAATGGGAACAATACATGCAATTTGGACATGTGAGAAAGGGGAAAAGTTTTGGGAAGATCTAAACCAGATATTAAATAAAATCACAAAAAGCAATATACCAAAAACCCAGAGATCTTCCTTCTAAGTAATATAAGAAATAAAGAATTTGGACTTGATTTAGATGGAGCACAAAAAAGATTTATTATGATAAACTAAGCTGAAGCAAAAAAATGTATTATGTCAACGTGGAAATTAGAAGACAACTTGAGAATACAACAATGGTACATAGAAATAAATAAATGTATTCCATTAGAAAAAAATAACATATAATTTAAGAAATAACATCACAATATTCAAACAAATATGGGAACCATACATGAAACACAATAGAGAAATCCTACCACGGACCTCCACCACCGAAAATGACAGAAGGAGAAGACAACGAAATGAACTGACACAGTATAAAAAAAGTAAAAGATAAACATTTCTGTTTATTTTTATTAAGTGATGCAATTGTTTAACGGGTTTAATGTATCTTATAGATTGAACTTTAAATAAATGGGAAGGGGGTAAGGGAGGGAGGGAAGGGAGGGGGAAAAAGGGGAGAAAATGACTCTATATATTCAAGAGAAAAAATGTCTGTATGTATTTTGGTCAGTATGGTTTATAGTGTGAAAAATTTTTTTTAAATTTTTAAAAAGAGGAATAAATAATGATTTTGACGGATTAAGAGAATTGATGTTATTGAAGAAATTAAAAGGTGTGGCCAAGGGAGTTGAAATGATACCTGGATGAGAGTGACGTGGCTACGTGGCAACATGCAGCTCGAATGGCTGACCAATTTGCATTAATTCATAAAAGTACATGTCAACATGGTGGGCATTTTCAGAAAATTAATGTGGAGCAGAGTGACAAGCCTGTTCAGAGGATTAATAAGGAACAGGAGAGTAAGCCTGAAATTAAGTCTGGAGAGAAGGTTGGAAAGGACAGAACTTCTGGATTTGGATGTCATTTGTGTAAAAATCCTGGTCATGTTATTGCAAATTGTCTAGTATTGAAAAGCAAAAGAGAAAAGAAAGGTTTACCGGAAGCATCTATTCAAACAGTTGAATTTAGAGAGAGCAAAGATTCTAAATCTGATAAGGGTGTCATGGATGTTTTAAAACTTTTTGTTTCAGTAAAGGAGGGAGAAGCACAGGTAGAAGTTAAAATTCTGAGGGATACTGGTTGAACACAATCATTGCTAGAACAAGGGATTTTATCTCTTGATCAAAGAACTGACACAGCGGAGCGATTAAAGGTGTTGGAGGTGAGGTGGAGTCAATATCTCTCCACAAAATAGTGCTAAATTCAGAGTTAGTTAAAGGACCTGTTGTGGTAGGAGTAATCCCAAAGTTCCACATGCAGGGAGTCTCAATTTTATTAGGGCCTGATTAGGCTAATAGAAGATAGAGTTGGGTCAGTTTTAAGATTAACAAGCAGGCCTAGGAAAGAAGAGGTGGAAGAGAATTGTGAGATATATCTGGCATGTACAGTAACAAGGTCCATGTCTAAGAAATGATTGAGAGATGAAGAAGATCCAGTTGACAGAGATTTGCCAGGTGCTTCTGAAATGGTTTTGAAAGAGAAAGGTAATTGTGAGAGTAAGGATTTCTCTTTGTCAAAGAAAGATTTAATTTGCCAGCAGAGAGCAGATACAAGTCATGTTGACTTAGAAGACAAAGCAGTAACTGAACAGGAGATTGGAGAAATGTCTAGTTTTTCCTTTTTAAAAGGTGATTTGTCAATGAGGAAATGGAGACTTCTTGATGTAGTGCAGACGTGGATGTCCGGGAGACTAGAAGAGTCCATGACTTCCCACATCTGACACTGTGAGCTGCAAAAGCCTTCACATTCATCCTGACTCTTTCTTCTCTCACCTTACAAGAGAAAAATAAAAAGATCTATTAAATTAAATGTGATCGTCTTACCTTAGCCCTGATTTGCTCGTCCTCAGCCTCTTCACGCTGAAGCTTCTTGAGCCAAAGCCTCGAAGCCCCACTCCTTCTCTGTGCCACTCACTCACTGGGCCCCTCATCGCTGGCCTCTCCCATGTACTCACCCTCTTTTTATTTGCCCTTGACCATTGAACCTGAACGATCTCTCCTTGCTCCACCTCCTCTGTAGATAAAGTCCGAGCACCATTCCACATCCGGCAGGAGGCCCGTACCACATCTGGCAGGAGGTCCATACCACATCCGGCAGGAGGTCCATACCACGTCCGGCAGGAGGTCCATACCACGTCCGGCAGGAGGTCCATACCACGTCCAGCAGGAGGTCCATACCACATCCGGCAGGAGGTCCATACCACGTCCGGGAAGATGTCCATACGACATCCGGCAGGAGGTCCATACCACATCCGGCAGGAGGTCCATGCCACATCCGGCAGGAGGCCCGTACCACATCTGGCAGGAGGTCCATACCACATCCGGCAGGAGGTCCATACCACATCCGGCAGGAGGTCCATACCACGTCCGGCAGGAGGTCCGTACCACATCCAGAACGTGGTTCATACCACACCTGGCAGGAGGACCATACCACATCCGGCAGGAGGTCCATACCACATCCGGCAGGAGGTCCATACCACATCCGGCAGGAGGTCCGTACCACATCCAGCAGGAGGTCCATACCACGTCCGGCAGGAGGTCCGTACCACGTCCGGCAGGAGGTCCATACCACATCCGGCAGGAGGACAGTAAAACATCCGGCAGGAGGTCCATACCACATCCGGCAGGAGGTCCATACCACATCCGGCAGGAGGTCCATACCACATCCGGGAGGAGGTCCATACCACGTCCGGCAGGAGGTCCATACCACATCCGGCAGGAGGTCCATTCCACATCCAGCAGGAGGATCATTCTTTTTATGATTCTTTTTCAAGATTTTCAAAGGGCTTTACAAGAAGCAGGAAACAAATAGAAGCCATTATTCAATGGTAATATATAAAAAGGAATATGCAGGTAAAAAAACAGTTATATAATAAAACTAAATATATTATGTATAACTATAATACCATAACAGTCAATCAGAAATAAACAATGATAACATAAGCTTAATTGTAAATAGATTAAAAAAGTAAATATTATACAATACTCCAAATACCTTCCATTTCCCTTCTAAAGTTCTCTCGTACGTACGTATAGTTTCACCACCATTAAAAAAAGCCCACAAACACGCAAAGCAAGTTCCAAGTGATAAAATAAGTTCGAAAATAATCAATTAAAGGATGCCTTAAAAATAGAAAGTTTAAATGCGATATAGTGGCAGAATATCATATTTTATACAAAGTTAGGCACGCCACCGTATCAGATAATCATTTGAGTATTTGAAGGATACTCCAATTTTTCAACAATGAAAGACTAGCTACAAGGCGGCAAAAGAGACCACAAGGGATTGAGACACAGTTAAATTCAAATAGATTTTCTCAGTTCATCCAAAAAAGTCCAATAAATCGATCATGTATGATATAGACACTGAGAACTAAAGGTTTCTCTTCATCACCTGTACCTCATGCTTCAATAACATTATTCCCTCGGTGCTGGTCAAGAACCTACTATCTCTAGCCCTCGGTACCTCCCTCTGCCATTGGATCTTTGATATCCTCATCGGAAGACCAATCAGTACAAATTGGAAACAATGTTTCCACCCCACTGATTAACCACACGGGTACATTCCAAGGATGAGTGCTTAACTCATTGCTCTACTCATTATGAACACATGACTGTATTGTGAGGCCCAATTCCATTGCGATCTACACATTTGCCGACAACTCCAGAATTGTTTGCAGAATCACAAATGCTAATGAGAAAGTGTACAGGTGGGACATAGATGTTGTGTGTGTAACAACAACAACCTTCCCCTCATTGTCAACAAAACAAAAGAGAAGATTGTGGACTTCAAGCAGAAGTCAGCAGAAAATGACCCATTCCTCACAAAGGGCTTAGGAGCACAGATTTTCAAATTCCTGAATGTTAAGAGCTCAAAACATCTGTTCTGGAGTCTCCATTAATGCATTCCTAAAGACGGCTCGCCAGTGAATACACTGTTTGAAGTGTCTGTGGAGATTCAGTATGTCATTGAAGAAACTCATTCTGGTTGTTGCATCATGGTCTGGTAGGGAAGCACCACCTCTCAGGAAAAGGATAAACTCTAAAGGGAGGTTAATTCAACCTGCAATATCATCCAGCAGGAGGTCCATTCCACATCTGGCTTGAGGCCCATTACACATCCAGCTGGAGGACCAATCCACATCCAGCATGAGGCCCAATCCACATCCCGCATGAGGCCCAAACCACATCCAGCAGGAAGCCCATTCCACATCCAGAAGGTGGTCCATTCCACATCCAGCAGGAGGTCCATTCCACATCTGGCTAGAGCCCCAATAAACATCCAGCTGGAGGACCAATCCACATCCAGCATGAGGCCCAATCCACATCCAGCATTAGGCCCAATCCACATCCAGCAGGAAGCCCATTCCACATCCAGAAGGTGGTCCATTCCACATCCAGCACGAGGTCCATTCCATATCTGGCAGGATGTCCATTCCACATCCAGCAGGAGGTCCATACCACATCTGGCAGCAGGTCCATTCCACATCTGGCAGGAGTTCCATTCCACTTCCAGTAGGAAGTTCATACCACATCCGGCAGGAAGCCCATTCCACATCCAGAAGGTAGTCCATTCCACATCTAGAAGGAGGCCCATTGCACATCCGGCAGGAGGACTATTCCAAGTCTTGCATTTGGCAGGAGGCCCATTTTTTCATGTTTCTTTTTCAATATTTTCATTGGCCTTTATAGAAACAGGAAACAAATAGAAGACATTAATCCATGGAAATATATAGAAAGGAAAATGCAGATAAAAAATAGTTGTATAACAATATTAAATCTATTGTGAATAACCACAATGGCATAACAAGCTAACAGAAATATAGGTGGGAAACGCTTAAACAATAACATATGGTGAATTGAAAACTATTTCAAAAAGTAAATATTATACTATACTCCAAATTCTATTCCCTTCCCTTCTGAAGTTCTCTGGAATGTCCACATAAATTCACTAGCGTTAAATGAGAACCTCAACTCAGCAAGCAAAGTGCCAAATGATCTTATAAGTTCTGAAAATAATGAATAAAAGGAGCCCAGAAATATAGAAAGTTTAAATGCGATTCAGTGGAAGAACATCTGATTTTAGATGAAGTTAGGCATGCCACCATCCACCATATCAGATAGCCATTGAGTATTGGAAGGAGGGACAGCATCTTTCCATCTCATCAACATTAAAAGTCTAGCAACAAGGTGGCAAAAAAGACCACATGGGATTGAGACATAGTTAAATTCAAATAGGTTGTCTCTGTTGATCCAAAAATGGCAATTATAGGATTAGGTATCAACTGTATCTTGTCCTAAAATACCATTATTCCCTTAGTGTTGGTCAAAAAGCAGAAACTCTAGCCCTCTCTACCCCACTCTGCAATCTGATCCGTGACATTCACTTCGGAAGACCACAGTCAGTATGAATTGGGAACCAAGTCTCCTCCCCACTGATTATCAACACAGGTGCACTCTAAGTACGTGTGCTTAGCCCACTGCTCTACCCATTATAAACCCCTGACCGTGTGGCGATGCACAATTCCATTGCTATCTACATGTTTGCCGATGACACCACAATTATCGGCAAAGTAACAAATGAAATGATGAAGTGTACAGGAGGGACATAGATCGGCTCGATTATTGAGAAACAACAGCAAACTTTCAATCAATATCACCAAAACAAAGGACATGATTAGGGACTTCAGGGTGAGGTCAGCAGAACACAACTCGGTTCTTATGGAGGGCTCAGCAGTGGGGATTATCAAGAACTTCAAATTCCTCGGTGTTAACATCTCTGAAGGTCTGTCCGGGAACCTCCATGTTGATGCATTCAAAAAGTTCTCTAGAGGCAATACTTTGTGAGGTGGGTTAGGATATTCAGTATCTCATCGAAGTTGCACGTTAACCTCCAGAGGTGGACTATGGAGAGCATACTGGGTGGTTACATCACTGTCTGGTTTGTAGGCACAGATCTCAGGATAAGGGTAAACTCTCATTGGTGGTTAACTCAGCCTGCGACGCCACAAGCAACAAAATTCACTCCATCGTGAATGTCAACATGGGGCTTTGCCTTCAAAAAAGAAGCCTCCATCATCAAGAATCCCCAATACCCAGATCATAACCTCTTCACTCTGCTACCATTAGAGAAAAGGCAGTAGAGCCAACGGACGATCAGACAATGCCACAAGGACAGCTTCTTCTCCGATTCCATCAGATTCTTCAATAATCTCCATCAGATCCTTCAATAATCAATGAGCCAAAGACATGACCTTGCTTTTTTGTGCACTTACTTTTTATAGTAATGTTGTAGGATGGTTATAACATGAATGTTTGCCCCAAATCACAGAATTTCATGACGTGTCCTTGACAATAAATTCTGATTCTGAATCTGATAACATATGAGAGATATCTTGACAAAAATGGAGAGAGAAGAATGAGACAAAAGCATATTTAACAAAGTACCTTTTTCGTTAGGAGGCCCATTTCACATCCAGCAGGAGGCTCATTCATTTTATGTTTCTTTTGAAATATTTTCATCGGACTTTACAGAAACAGGAAACAAATAATATCAATGGTAATATATAACAAAGAATATGCAGATAAAAAACACAGTTGTATAATAAAAATCAATCTATTATATATAACCACAATATCAGAACATGCAAAAAGAAATAAAGGTGGGAAATGGTTAAAATTTATAACATAGGGTTAATTGAAAACATTTTAAAAAGTAAACATTATACTAAACTCCAAATTCCTTCTCCTTCCCTTCTGGAGATTCTCCTGTTAATACATGCAATTGAACGAGCATTGAAAGAAAACAGAAATTCACAAAGCAGGGTCCAAGTGATCTTATAAGTTGCACAAACAATGAATAAAAGGACCCCATAAAAATAGAAAGTTTAAATGTGACACAGTGGAAGAACATCTGATTCTCTACAAAGTTAGGCATATTACAATATCAGATAGACAGTGAGTATTTGAAGGAGGCACACCATCTTTTCATTTCATCAACATTCAACATTTAGCAACAAGGGGGACAAAGAGACCACATGGGATTGAGTCGTAGTTAAATTCAATAGGTTGTCTCAGTTGATCAAAAAAATTCCAATGAATGGATAAGGTATCAGATAGACACTGAGAACTAAAAGCTGCTCTTCATCAACTGCAGCTTGTCCTTAAATACCACTATTCCCTCAGTGCTGGTCAAGAAGCTACAAACTCTTGACCTCTGTTATCCACTCTGCCAATGGATCCTTGACATTCTCATCTGAAGACCACAGTCAGTATGAATTGGAAACAAGGTCTCCTCCCCACTGATTATTAACACCACTCGAGGGATGTGTGCTTAGCCGACTGCTCTACTCATTATAAATCCATGACCATGTGGTGAGGCACAATTCCATTATTATCTACATGGTAATGTAGATAACTCTGCAATTGTTGGGAGAATCACAAATGGTAATGAGGAAGCGTACAGGAGGGACATGGATCAACTGGTTGAATGCGTAACATCAACAACCTTTCGTTACATGTCACCAAAACAAAGGAGACGATTTCGGACTTCTGGTAAAACTCAGCAGAACATGACCTAGTTTTCATGGAGGGCTCAGGAGTGCAGGTCTTCACGAACCTCAAATCCCCGAGTGTTAACATCTTCTAAGATCTGTCCTGGACCCTCCATGTTGATACATTCACAAAGAAGGCTCGCTAGTGTCTACAATGTTTGAGGAGTCTGACGAAATTTGGAATGTCATCGAAGACACTCGTTACCCTCCACAAGTACACTGTGGAGAACATTCTGGCTGTTTGCCTTAACTTCCTTGAATGGAAGCGCCAACTCTCAGGAAAAGGATAAATCAAGTGGGTGGTTAATTCAACCTGCGATACCACAGGCAACAGAATTCCCTCCATCAAAAACATAAACATTATCTTAAAAAAGGATTCTCTATCATCAAAAACCCCCACCAACCAGCCCATAACCTCTTCACTCTGCTACCATTGGGGAAAAGGTACTGGAGCCCAAGGACGAGCAGCCAATGCCCCAAGGACAGCCTCTTCCACGATTCCATCAGATCTTTCAATATTCAATGAGTCAAAGCCTATGCCCTGCTTTTTTCTGCATTATTCTCTTGACTTTTTAGAGTAATGTTGTCGATGGTTATTACGTGAATGTTTCCACTGTGATGCTGCCCCAAATCATAGAATTTCATGACTTGTTCTGGACAATAAGTTGATTCTGAATCTGAAAATGTAGGAAAGATATCTGCACAAAAAGTGGAAAGAGACCAAAACATATGTAACAAAGAAGCGAGTACAGCAGGAGGCCCTTTGCTCATCTGGTAGGAGGACTATTGCACATCCGGCAGGAGGATCATTCTTCTTTTGATTCTTTTTCAATGTTTTCATTGTCCTTCAGGAAAACAGGAAACAAATAGACACCTTTAATCAATGGCAATATATAAAAAGGAATATGCAGATAAAAATCAGTTGTATAATAAAAATCAATCTATTACGTATATCTATAGTATCATAACATTTAAACAGAAATAAAGGTGGGAAACGCTTAAACAATTAGAACATTAGGCTAATGGAGAAAGATTTTAAAAAGTAAACATTATACTATCGTCCAACGTCCTTCTCCTTCCCTTCTGAGGTTCTCCTGTTAGTACATATAACTGCACTAGCATTAAAGGAAAACACAAACTCACAAAACAAGTTCCAAGTGATCTTATAAGTGATGAAAATAATGAATAAAAGGCCTCATAAACATAGAAAGTTTAAATGCGATACAGGTGAGCAACACCTAATTTTATAATACAAATTTAGGTACGCCAACATATCGGATAGACATTGAGTATTTGAAGGAGGAACAGCACCTTTCCAGCTCATCAACATTGAATGTCTCGCAACAAGGGAGGCAAAAGAGACCACGTAGCATTGAGACATAGTTAAATTCAAATTGGTTGTCTCTGTTGATCCAAAAATGGCAGTTATTGGATGAGGTATCAGATTGACCCTGAAACTAAAGCTTCTCTTCATCAACTGTAGCTTGTCCTTCAATACCATTACTCCCTCAGTGCTGGTCAAGGAGCTACAAACTCTCGCCCTCTGTAACCCACTCAGCAACTGGATCCTTGACTTTCTTATCGGAAGACCACAGCTAGTACAAATTGGAAATGAAGTCTCCTCCCCACTGATTCTCAACTCCGACGCACTCCAAGGATGTGTTTAGCCCATTGCTCTACTCATTATATACCCAAGACTGTGCTGTGAGGCACAATTCCATTGTTATCTTCATGTTAGCTGACATCTCCACAATTGTTGGGAGAATCAGAAATGGTAACAAGAAAGCGTACAGGAGGGACATGGTTGAGCCAGTTGAATGTGTAACTTGGCAAAAGCGGTATTGTGGAAAAAAGGCTAAATTTTGTGCTGCGACATCCAGCAGTTCTAAAAGTATTCATCCCTGGGGAGCAGAACAGACTCTTCTCAGATCCGAAAGAAGGCTAAAAATTTGCAGAATGATTGTCATACAGTCAACGAGATGAGACGAGGAGTTTTAAGAAAGACTGCCCAGACAATGCATAGAGATAAGTTGTAAAGATGATAATGTGAATACAGAGGTTGAAAAAGATAAGGGGAAAAAGAAAAAAGAAGGAGCTTTGTTATATTTATCGAAAAATGTTAAGTTTTTCTCTGGGGAGGGCTGGGGAAGGGGGAAGGACTGCACTGCAAAATCTGTAGATGCTTGCGGTTATTATCGCAAACCACGTGGAAAAGGGAGCTGTTGTTAACTGGCAAGGAGTCAAAGACAACCCAATACAGGGGAGGGGGAGGGGTTAATGTTACTTACTTTGGCTAGGAGTATATTTTGTGTTAGTTTTCATTGGGGATTCTGGGGTATTTTGTTTTTTAGTCGTGTCGTTGAGCACTGAGACGAGCAAGGATAATTCAAAGAGCAATACCGGAAAAAAGGAGATGGAGAGGCCAAAGAGGCGAGAGAGAATTGAAAATGGAGCGATAAGTTGGGTGCATTGGATTATATGACCTTAAATGTTAATGGAATACACAATCATATTGAAAGGAAAAGGTTACTGACATCATTCAAAAAGGAGAGAATAGACAGCATTTGTGCAAGAAACACAATTAACCGAGATAGAACACAGTAAATTGAGGAGAGTCTGGGTAGGTCATGTAGTGGCATCATCATACAATGCAAAAGCCAGGGGAAGAGCTGTACTAGTTAACAGGAATTTGCCAATTAATATAAAGGATGGAATAACAGATCCAGCGGGCAGGTATGTAATGAGGAAGTGCCAGATTTACTCCGAATTTTGGAATTTGCTCAATATTCATGCACCTAACGAAGAGGATCAGGAATTCATGCAGGATATCTTCCTAAAGATAGTGGATACTGTAAGGTAAAAACATCATGAGATGGGACCGGAGAAGGAGTCACCCAGTACTAAGGAGTAACAGAATGCAGATGTGACCTTGTCCACTCAAGATAAGCTTTGCACTAACAAGAATGATGTGCAGCAGGCTAACAGAGAAGGATAGCAACAGTTTATTCACTGGACAATGTCATGGTATGATAATCTACTAAGTACGTATCCTGAGGTATAAAAAAACACCACTTGCTGATAACGGCAGAATGCGCCTTCTCCAACTAACACTGCTAGTTGCAAGTGTTACAATCCGGCAATAAAGAACAAAGAGCCTTGATTTTGACTCAGTCTGGTGTTTGACTCACTCATTCATGAACAAAGCAGACCTAACAATTTGGTGACCCCGACGTGATGGGTGAGTGGACACTGGACGACGGTTTCTGTTTTTCTTGACAATCATCTCAGCCGGCTGATAAAAAGGTCCAGAGAAGCCTGTTTTAACAAAATTCTCTCTTTTAAAATCTTTATGATTGTCAGTAAGAACTGGAGATCGGACAAATTAGACGACCCTAATTGAAGGTCGTCAACTGCCAGGATTGTAACACGTAAGTGGTTACAGCGAGAAGAAAAGTCCTTAAGGTGGTTGAATGACATTTGATAAGTGCTTCGCCGACAAACTACTAGAGTTTAAAAAGTCTTTATTGTGTCGTTGCAAAGTCCAATAGAGTGAGAAGGTGGTCTATGAACAATTGGGGACCTGAGTTTTCTGCCCTAAACTGGTTAAGAGGAGAAATCTCCCACGTGAAGGTTGGGCTTTGAAAGAAAACGAAGGTTCAGGCTTATTGGTCTCAATTGTATATAAAGACTCACTTATAAATGTCCGGTAGGTATGATAATGTTTGTACACGAAAACTTAAGAATTTATTTCCCCAATTCGCCGTGGTGGAATATCACAGCGGACATTAGAGACCTTGAGACGACAAAAAGAGTACTCAGGGACGCCTGCCTGGTGTACAAGGACGACGACGAAAGGCTGCAAAAGTTGTGTCTGGATCAGGTAGGAGATATCAATGAAAAAGTTGACAGAATCTTAAGAGACACCCGGTTTATTCGAAGTATTTTTGATAAGTTAAATGAGGGTATTCCCAGCATCACCAAGGAGATAAAGTTACGTAAATTCATAGATTGGTACAGGGAAACTGGAAAAAAATATAGCCCAAAAAATTTGGTTTCCTAGTTGTAATTTAACTTTCAGACCTCTTTGGGAAAACAGAGAGTGGAAGACGAGCAATCAGAGTGTACAGGACAGTCTGAGGTCCACCGGAGGACCAGACTTAGAGAGTGTTTCACTAAAAAATTTTTTTCATCCGGCCTGCAAAGAGACATTTTTAAAAGCGATTTTCGTTAACATAGATCCCCTAAACGGACAAGAACCTAAATTAAAAGAGGCATTAGGAAGTGACCCTGCAGCAATGGCTGCACAATTGTCTGCTAAGACCTTTGACCAAGTTATTAGGGAAATTAATCAGGAGTTAGGGAAGCGAAATACCAGTAATGTAGCATTGGAGAAACAAAAAATTCTCCGAAAATGTGGAGATCGCTGGAGGAAGATGGGGTGGTTACCCGGGAGCGCTGAGATGTTCCTGACAGGTGAGGGAAACAAAATTCTAAAGCGTAGGGTCTTAGATAAGCTGGAAGAAACAAAACACAGAAGGGAAAGGAAAAGTGCCTGTTTCCAGTTTCCAGCCACGAAGTGTCCGGGTTTGCTCTCTCCCTCCCTCCTTTCCCCTCCCCCTCTCTCTTCTCTCCCCCTCTCTCTCTTCTCCCCCCCTCCTCTCTCACCCACTCCCCCTCCCAATCCCAATCTGTGGCGGTGCTGCCCTGAAATCCCCAGGTGGGGCAAGGCAGAGAAATACAATTTGGTTTTAATTTTGTGCCCACAATTCCAGCTCCGCATCAAATGGGATCCTGTTTTATCCTCTCTCCCTCCCTCTTTCCCGCACCCCCACCATTGTGGGATCAGGTCAGACATTGTGGGCTGACGTTTAGCTCACTCGAGGTGGGAGGGAAGGAAGGAGTGATGGTTCCCAGTGGTGGGAGACCCAATCTGATCCAGACCAGTGATCACAGGACGAGAACCTTTTAAAGGTGTAACCATGAAACGAAAGTGTTAATCTGAAGACTTTTCTCCCAGTGGGGCCGGTGCAAGGCATTTTCTCTCTCTATCTCTCGTGCTCTGTGTATCTGCCTCTCTATCTCTTTCTCTCGCTATGCTCTCTCTCTCCCTCTCTCTCTCTCTCTCTCTCTCTCTCTCATAGTCTCTGGATGTATTTGATGTCATGTATGTACTCTGACAATAAATCATTTATAAGTGAGTCTTATACAATTATACAAACAGGACATAGAAAAGAAAATCTTTAATCGAGAGTCTGCACAAAAAAAGATGAGAGACAAGGAGATGCAGTACCGCAATGTCCTAGCTATATTCGAAGAATTTGGTCTCCCTGATAGCCCACCTATTATGGCCCCTGTAGAAATAGCTTGTAGACCCCGGCCCTATGCATATGTGGAGTCACAAGGTACCCCTGATACCCCAGACGGGATCCAGGAGTCACGTCCCTTATATCCAGATATTGAAACACTGGGACATGACAGGAACATCGGGAATAGGGACACGTCAGACAAGGTACAGGCCCCTTTACTAAAAATAGAAGGGGGAGTAATGGATGTCGAGACCCCCGCGGGATCCAAGAAAATAGAAAAAGACTTAGAGACGCAGAAAAGGAACATGAGTAATGGGGCTGGTCCATGGATCTCTTGTTTTGAGCGCGAAACTTGTCAAGAACAATTTGCACTCGCAGATGTCAGAACTATCATGATAAAAATAAAGGCAGAAGGGGCCCTGAAGCAAATAGAGAGAATCCTTAGAAGTAGTAAATTGGGGGATAAAATAGAATTTGACCCACTTCGAAATAGATTTTGGGAAGCACTTAGGGAAACATTCCCTACACCCTATAGTTTGGACGCCTTGGTAACCCTCCAACTAAAAGAAGGGAAGACAGAAATGATACATTGTCCATTTATCTTTGTGGGTAAGGAGGGAATAGCTGCTATGGTTGTCATGACAGAAGAACAAATGGAGTGGTTCTGCTTAGGAGCTGAAAGTGTGCCACATGTAACCTTGGGAATTGCCAAAGATCACCACGCCCGACAGTTGGGTCCGATGGTGAAGGAAGCGATGGGGTGTGAATACAGACAGAAATCCTGGGATATTCCATCTCGGAGGGAGGGAAATTTATCAGACTGAATATTGAAGCATGGGACCGGGTAGTGAATGAGAAAGTAGAAAGAGACCGACCCATAAAAGGAGAAAATATTGATCACGGGGACTCAGACAAATATCTTTCTGATCTGAGTCCACAAATGTGGACAATGCCGAGGGCCCTATGGGCATTCCTGTTGATGGGTTGCCAAACAAGCCAACAGAGTAGTTCGGATCCATGTGGGGAAAAAGTTATTCTGAAGATAGATAAAGACAAGGATAGCACCTTCCAGTTCGATCTATGCTGCACTTCTATCTCTAATAACACAGGGCCAGATGGGTCACTCACTAAGGGGCTGACAAAACTTAAGGCATTGGCGAAGGAATTAAAAGCCCAATCTGGAGTCTCTAACCCTGTTTTGTCCTGGTTACATGGAGTGTTGGGAGATGGGGCACAATGTTAGGACAACTTTTCCTAGGATTGTTCATTTCTGTCTCGATTTTTATCACTTGTGGCTGTTGTTGTATTCCATGCATTCAAACGCTGGTCATGAGGACCATTGAGAGAGCCTTTGCCAACCACGATGAGCTGCCTCGGAAATATCAAGCTATGCAGGCTGCGGAGCGGGACTATCTCACATCACAGGAGGCGTCAAAAGTTGCTGAGATCGATCTGGAGTCTGATGGAGAATGTGACGGGGAGGAGGGTTTATGAAATAGATTGTAACACAAATATTATAACATTGATTGTAACACAAACATTATAAAATAGATTGTAGAACAAATATTATGAAATAGATTGTAGACCATATGTTAACTTGGGTACTTACTAATATTTGGGGGGTTAGCTAGTTATTTGCTTGGGGGCAAATGGGAATGAAACTTGTAAACGGGCAATGGGATCGGGGAAATGGATGGGGGGTATACGCAAAGTAGGGTTGGGGGGAGCCCTCGCCCACCAGCCGAACAACCCCGTGAACAGAACCCGTTTAGAGCTTGGCAATAGTAGGCGAACTAATGTAACGTGGTGGTAGCATAGTCAGGGCAAGATTGTCCTCTAAAGAGGACAAAGGAGGGATTGTAAGGCAAAAACATCATGAGATGGGACCGGAGAAGGAGTCACCCAGTACTAAGGAGTAACAGAATGCAGATGTGACCTTGTCCACTCAAGATAAGCTTTGCACTAACAAGAATGATGTGCAGCAGGCTAACAGAGAAGGATAGCAACAGTTTATTCATTGGACAATGTCATGGTATGATAATTTACTAAGTACGTATCCTGAGGTATAAAAAAACACCACTTGCTGATAACGGCAGAATGCGCCTTCTCCAACTAACACTGTTAGTTGCAAGTGTTACAATCCGGCAATAAAGAACAAAGAACCTTGATTTCGACTCAGTCTGGTGTCTGACTCACTCATTCATGAACAAAGCAGACCTAACAATACACAGGGACATATCTTCTAGCATGGGGGTGGGGGGGTGGGGGGGGAGGAGTTCAACTTCAACCTGGACCCAATGATATACAAAACTGGGAAGACAATTAACAAAAAGAATAAAGTAACCAAATTTATGCTAAAATCAAAGCGGGATATGAAATTAATTGATATATGGAGGAGGCAACATTCAAAAGAAAGAGTGTACTCATATCACTCGAATAGACATAAGACCTACTCAAGGATAGATATGTTTTTGATGTCGCCTCAGATCCAAGGAAGAGTTCAAAAGACCGAATACAAAGCAAGACTATTATCTAATCACTCACCCTTGTTAATAACAATTGAATTAGCGGATGTCCAACCAAAAACATATAGATGGAGGCTAAACCTTATACTGTAAAAGGACAAGATTTCAGGGAATATATTGAATACCAAACTAAAATATATTTCGAGATAAATACAGAATCAGTAAGAGATAAGTTCATACTATGGGATGCAATGAAGGTCTTTATTGGAGGACAAATAGTTACCATACAATCAAAATTAAAAAGAATATAACTGGGAAGTAGAACAGTTGGAAAAAGAGATAGAAATTATAGAAAAGAAATTCGTGAAAAGTGACAACAAAGAGAAAAAGGGAGAATTGGCAGAGAAAAATAACTAAAATACAAAACACTAGAAACATATAAAATGGAGAAATACATTATGAAAATAAAGCAAAGATATTACGAATTGGGAGAGAAACCCACAAAATATTGGCTTGCAACTTAAAACAGAGCAAGGAAAAGAACATTACTAGCGAGAAGAAAAGATGATTAACAGATCACGTACAACCCATCAAATATTAAAAAAATTTTTAAAAATTCTATAAGCAATGGTATCAAATCAAAAATACAGGAAAGAATGATAAAATTGACGAGTTTTCATCTAATATCGAACTGCCACAACTACAAGTAGAAGATCAAAACAAACTGACAAAACCCTTTAAGAATGAAGTAGAGGATATATTAATGAAAATACCAAACACTATAACACCAGGTGAGGATGGATATCCTATAGAGTTCATTAAAGTCTTTAAGCACCTATTAATCCCACCCCTCCTAGAAGTAATGAAGCAGGTGGAAGAGACCCAAATCTTACCCGAATCATGTAAAACAGCAATAATTACAGTAATTCCAAAAATGCGAGAGGTCTTGCTGTCGGCAGCATCACACAGACCAAGATCCATTTTAAATGCAGATTACAATTTAATAGCCATACTATTAGCAAACAGACTGACTGACTGTGCACCGATTTCGAGATAGGAGGATCAAACTGGATTTGTTCAAAAAAATGAGCAGCAGATAATGTTTGTAAACTTATTAATTTAAACCATGCAACACCAATGAATAAAATGCCAATGGCGGCTATTACGCTTGATGCACAGAAAACCTTTGACAGTGTAGAATGGAATGATTTGTTTAAAGTGCTACAGAAATTTAAACTAGTGTAAAAAATCATTAATTGGATTAGAGCACTATATAATGGACCATTAGCAAAGGTAGCAATAAATGGATATATGTCAGATCACTTCAAATTGAACAGGTCAACTAGACAGGGATGCCCATTGTCCCCCTCACTGTTCACCTTAACTAGAGAACCACTGCTGGAGCTGGTAAGGAAGGAAACTATGATAAAAGGAATAAGAGAATGAATACAATATCAGCCTATTCGCAGATGACATCATTGTATGTTTACCAGAGTCAGATAGATCAGTGTCTTGCTGAAGAAACTTGCCCCCTCAGGGTCCTCCAGATGATAACCTTTTCCTTTCAGGTCACCACAGAGTTTCTTTCTGTTTCTCTTCCACACTGAGACTTCTTGCCAGTTTGTCCAGTTCAAGCTCCCAGCTGCTCTTGCTGTCTGAAACACTTTCAAGTTATCTGTGTGTGTGTGTGTGTTTGTGTGTGTGTGTGTGTGTGTGTGTGTGTGTGTGTGTGTGTGTGTGTGTGTGTGTGTGTGTGTGTGTGGTGGGTGGGTGCGTGTGTGTGTGTGTGGTGGGTGGGTGCGTGTGTGTGTGTGTGTGTGTGTGTGTGTGTGTGTGTGTGTGTGTGTGTGTGTGTGTGTGTGTGTGTGTGTGTCTCTCTCTCTCTCTCTCACACACACACACACACACACACTGAGAGAAAACCTCTGACTCTCTCTGCTTGCAAATCCACATGATGCAAATACAACAGCAAGCTCTCCTGCAGACAATATGCGGCTCCAACCATCCCTTTCACCTGTTACTTTGGTAAACAACAATCCATTAGTGAAGTCGCTTGAGCACCCTTCAAAGCTCTTGCAAAGAACTGAAAGAAGCCACTATGTCTAACATAAGCAGAGCTTCAGTACCTCAAATCAGGTCTCTTTTAAAGTGTTTGCATGTGACCTACTCTCACAAACCTTTCCCAATTTATCTCCCAAAAACTTTTCCATATACTCTGTCACACCTTCCCCTTTAAAAGTAATTTTAACTTTTGACTTTAAATTCAGTTATAACCAAACTGCCCTTAAGATGACTAAAGAGATAACAATATATAACGATATAGTGAAGTAAAAAAGCTGCAAGTATTTTTACACATGATGAATTTTAAAATATTGACAAACAATCTGTAATCACATTATTTGTAACTGATATAATTAATTTGCAGATTATATACTTGTAATATTAAATTCCAGTTTAACAATCTGTTTTTATTCTTCATTTTATTTAAAAACACCAGACGATTGTGGTCAGTAAATATCACAATTGGTCCATGAGAGATGCCGAGATGTACAGCAAAATTCTGCAGAGCAAATATGAGAGACAACTGTTCTTTTTCAATAATGAAAAGTTCCTTTGATGAACATTGAATTTTTTGAAAAGTCGGCAGCTGGATGGTCAATTTCATTATGTTTTTGCAATAAAACTGCACCTGCTGTTCCCTCACAAGCATCCACTGCTTAAGGAGATTTTAACACAGGGCAATGATATAGCATCTCCTTTAAATTTTCTAAAGCTGTCTGACAAACTTTAGTTCACACAAATTTCTCACCTTCCTTCAAAGGATTGGTTAAAGGAAGAGCAACCTCAGCAAAATTTCCTATAATATCCCGACATTCCTGAAAACCTTTGCACTGCCTTCTTGCAATTGGGAATAAGCAACTCAGAAATTGCATTCACCTGAGCTTGAATAGGTGCAACGTTGCCATGACCAACTCCATGACCCAAGTATGTTACAGTGGCATTTGCAAATTGACATCTGCTAAATTAATAGTTAAATTTGCTTTGGGTAATCTTGCAAACATTTTGTTCAATTCCCTTACATGTTCTTCCCATGTGTCACTTTTTGTGACCAAGTCGTCAATATAACCATCTGTATGAGTTAACCCTTGGATAACCAAATTAATCATCCTCTGGAACGTTGCAGAGGCATTTTTCTTGCCCAAAGGTAACATATTATACTCGTATAAACTGGAATGAGTAACCAAAGCTGAAATATTCCTTCCACTCTCAGTTAAAGGCACACACCAGTTTCCCCTCAACATATCCAACTTCGTAAGAAATTTAGCTTCCCAATTTTATCAATACAGTCATCTATTCTCACAATAGGATAAGCTTCTGTTTTAGTTATTTCATTAACCTTCCTGGAATCGGCACAGAACATTACAGTTCCATCTGGTTTCACCACCAGAATACAAGAACTCCAATCTGAGTTCCAAGGTCTAATATTATCATTTCTCAACATATGTTTTACCTCCTGATCCATGATTTTACTCTACTAAATGTTTATTCTGTATGGGTGTTGTTTTATGGGATTTGCTTCTCCCAAATCCACATCGTGATAAATCACTGACGTTCTTTTTGGAACCCGAGGTAATAAATTTGTGTATTTCAAAATTAATTCTTTCAACTGCATCTGTTCTGACTTAAGATGACCTAACATTTCCTCCAAATTTTCCAAAATTGTTGAGTTAGACAGGCACACAGGAACCATGGTTTCTTTAAGGTTACCCTCACAAGATTCTGTTTCCATAATTCTAGGATCCATGACTTCCTCAACCCTTCAACAACTAACACCTCTGATACAGATTATTCTCCACTACCTTTACCCTCATCATAAGGTTTCACCATATTTATGTGACAAACCTGAGTTTTATTCCTTCGATCTGGAGTGTTAGTACCATAGTTAACATCATTCAGTTTCGATATAACTAATCCTGCTCTCAAAGGATTGTTATGTGTGGAAACAAAATCAAAACTTTACTTCCTGTCCTAAAATTCCTCACTTGACCTTTCCTGTCAAATAAACGCTTCCTTTTACCCTGAGCCATTTCTAAATTCTCTTGAGCCAAAGTCCACACTTTTTGTCACCTATCTTTAAATTTAGAGACATAATCCAGCAAGACCAACTGCACATCCTCATGAACCCATTGTTCTTTTATCAACATTAAAGGGCCTCTAACCTGATGTCCAAACACAATTTCAAAAGGGCTGAAACCTAATGAATCCTGCACAACTTCCCTTGCTGCAAATAACAAGAAAGGAAAACCTTCATCCCAATCCCTTCCATTCTCCAGACAATAAATCCTCATCATATTTTGAAGAGTGGAATGAAACCTTTCCAAACTTCCCTCAGTTTCAGGATGGCACGCAGATAAAGTGATCTGTTTTATTTCCAACTCATAAATTATGTGCTGAAACAACCCAGACATAAAGTTATATCTTTGACGACTCTGAATCTCCCTCGGTAATCCAAAAAAGGTGAAAAATCTTTCCAGAATCTTTACCACAATTGTGGCTTTAATATTCTGTAATGGTCTAGCCTCTGGAAATCTTGATGCTGTACACATAATAAGTACTGATTCCCAGACATAGTTTTAGGCAGGGGACCTACACCATCCACAATAACCCTCGTGAAAGGTTCCTCAACAACAGGAATAGGTTACAATAGATCCACTGGAGACCCTGCTTAGGTTTCCCCACAACATGACAAAAATGACATGTCTGGCACCAATTTGCAACATCCTTACTCAAACCAGGCCAGAAAAATGGTCTCAAAATCTTATCCATGGTTTTCCTTACACCAAGATGACCACCCAAAGGTGTACTGTGGGCTAGATTCAATATTTCATTCTGGTTATTTCAAGGAAGAACCACCTGATGAATTACACCACCCCCACACCCCCCAACACTTCATTAGCTGGAATATCAAGACGTCTCCATTTTCTCATCAACAATTCACCTTTTTAAGTAATAGCCCTAAACCATTTCTTTATTCTCCTGTTCACTTATGCTTTATCCGTAAGACAACAAGATCTGTTTCTTTTTTCTGTTCCTGAATTAACGTTTTCACTGACAAAGAAAAATATTTACTCTCAAAATTACCCTGCTCTTTCAAAACTATTTCAGAAGCCCTGGGCAAGTCTCTATCAACTGGATTTTCCTCAGCTCTCATCACTTTCTTAGTCACAGAACTTGTTACAGCACATACAGGATATATCTCACAATCCTTTTCAACCTCATCCTTACCAGGCTGATCTTTATCCTCTGCCAAATCATTCCCTAATAAAAATTACACCCCCTGCATAGATAACATTGAAATTACTCCTACTACAACAGGTCCTTTAAATAATTCTGAATTGACCATAGTATTGTGAAGAAATATTGACTCTACCACACCTCCAACCCCTTTAATCAAAGTGTCTCCCCTGTGTCAGTCCTTTGATCCAGACTTAAAATACTTTCCAAGAACAATGACTGAGCAGCCCCAGTGTCTCTAAGAATTTTAACTGGAACCTGTGATTCTCCCACTTTTACTGAAACCAAGCCCTCTGACACAAAAGGTTTGAAAACATCCATGACACCCTTTACAGGTTTGGAACATCTGCTCTCCTTAAATTCCACTCTTTGAATACATGGTTCTGGTAAAACCTCCTTTTCTTGTCTCTTTTCAATACTAGACAATTCACAATAACAGGTCCAGGTTTCTTACAAAAATGACATACAAATCCAGAAGTTCTGTCCTTTCCCACCTTACCTTCATCTTTTCTCTTAATATTCTCTCCAGACTTAATTTCAAGTTTACTCGTCTGCTCCACACTAACCCGATGAACAGGCTTAGTCATCTTTTACACATTAACTTTCTGAAAATTCCGAGTATTCTGAAATGCACCTTGGTGAAGTCGGGCAAATTTGTCTGCTAATTTAGCCATTTGCCACCACGTCCCCATGTCTCTCTCATCCAGGTATAATTTAATCCCATTTGGAACACACCTTTTAATTTCTTCAATGAACATCAATTCTCTCAATCTGACAAAATCATTATTTATTCCTTTTGAGGCGCACCAATGGTCAAAACAGACAGATATTTTCAGAGTGAAATCCATACAAGATTGATGCCATGATTCCATAAAACTCCTACATTTTTGTCTATATGCTTCTAGAAACAACTCATAAGCTTTCAATACTGCTTGTTTAACAGGATCATAATTTGCTACTTGCTTTGTAGTCAAGCTAGAGGATGCAATTTGTGCTTTTCCCTTCAATACACTTTGGAGCATGAGAGACCATTTTTCTTTTGGCTATCGATAGACGTCAACAATCCATTGCTGAAGGCCTAAAACTATTTACAAAAGAACCAATCCGACCATCATTTTCACCACAAACACGTTTCTTTCGAGCTCCAACCATAGCACTAACACTAACCCTCCTAATATGAATACCCTTCCCCAGACCATATGCAATTCTAAACCTCAATTTAGGCCTACTATTTATTTTAGCCACCTCAAGCCTAACAGTCGATACAATCTTAGCCTCAGAGTGAGCCTCAAACTCAAACTGTGCTTTTATAGGAGCCCTACCCACAGTAGCACAAACTATTTCCTATGTAATTACTCTTGGGTTTATTCTTTTATCTTGTACCTTGTACAAGGCACAAGGACTGCCTAAAGAAATCTCTTGGTGCCTGCCACATTGACCACCGCCAGTGGGCTGATATCGCCTCAAACCGTGCATCTTGGCGCCTCACAGTTCGGCGGGCAGCAACCTCCTTTGAAGAAGACCGCAGAGCCCACCTCACTGAAAAAAGACAAAGGAGGAAAAACCCAAAACCCAACCCCAACCAACCAATTTTCCCTTGCAACCGCTGCAACCGTGTCTGCCTGTCCCGCATCGGACTTGTCAGCCACAAACGAGACTGCAGCTGACGTGGACATTACCCCTCCATAAATCTTCGTCTGCGAAGCCAAGCCAAAGAAAGAAGAATTCTTTTATCTATAATTATCCTAACAGGTGGATTTACCTTCTATACATCTAACTTATCCCAAGAAGCCATCTGATTAATTCTTCCAAGCTAAACCCTTGCCATAATATGATATATCTCAACACTAGGAGAAACCATTTGAGCCCCCTCTGCTCCCACGCAAGAAGAATCAGAAAAAGCTTCAGGTTTTAATATAGAATACGCTGCAGGACCATTCACCCTATTCTTCTTCACAGAATAAACAGATCTTATTAAAAATATTGCTGCTCTGGCCCATGGTAGACATATCGGCTCCAGAGCTTTTGAAGGGTACCCAAAAGACTTCACTAATGGATTGTTGTTTACAAAAGGCAATAGGTGGTAGAGCACATTGCAGCCACTGTTTTCTGGAAGAGAACTTTCTATTCTGAGACGGTCATGTGATTTTGCATGCAGAGAGAGTCAAACAAGATTTCTCTCAGAGAGAGAGAGAGTGATGCACAGAGATCACTTGTGCAGTCTTTCAGCCAGCAGACAGCAGCTGGGACTCGAACGGGACAAGCTGGCTAGCTTATGGAAAGCCCAGTTGTAAGACGACCTAGTCAAACCCCTTGTGGTTCTTGCAAGAGGAGAGCACTGGCTGTCTAATGTTTCACTTGGAATAAGGGAAACAAAAAGGAACTCTTGTGTTGACCTGAAAGAAAGATGTTATCATCTGGAGAACACTGAAGGGGCAAGTTTCGTCAGCAAGATACTGAAGTGGATGATTAAAAAGGAACAACAAATCTCTATCTGAAAACCAACAAGAACCTTCCTGAGTGGTAACCATTTACCTTTCAAGTGTCAAAGTCTGGTGAACTTTCTAAAAGTTAGTTTTTAATTACAATTGAATAAGAAAACAGAATTAAACTTTAACTTATAACTTATCCAACTTCCTTAACCTACCTAACCTACTTAATCCCCCCTCTAGTATTAAGCGCAGGTGTGTCTAATGTATATTTAAGATTAGAAAAGTTCTTTGGATCACATTCCAATCTCACGGGTTGCAGGAAATTCTTGTAGAAGTTAACATTAACAAAGTTCACTTGACTTTGGTGTTTAACAGGCAAATGGTTACCACTATGGAGGGTTTTTGCTGGTTTTCAGAGGGAGATTCCTTTTCCAGGACATCCCAACTGATTCCTTTTCAATCTGTCTTGCTGACGAAACTTGCCCTCTTCAGGTCTTTCTTTCAGGTCACCTTTCAGCCGCCAGTCTTCTACTTTGACCAGACAGCCTTTCAAAGTCTGCCAGCTTGTCCTTCTGGCATTGATTTCTGTCTCTCTCTCTGTTTCACACCCTCCCTCTCTGAGGACGAAACTGTTCTCCTCTGCCTGCAAAGATCACATACTCTCCCAGGCAAACTGCTCTCGATACTTTGTTGCTTCCTGCAAAAAGCATTCTGCAAAAGTCCTGCAAATATTCTGTGTTTTAAAATGTGTGTGCAAGCTGCTCTTAACAATTCCTCCCAAACCACCTCTAAATACTCTGTCACACAGTGAACTTGGAGGAATGAGAAGTGAGATTGGACTGTGAACCAAACAACCTTGCTGAACTTACACACACATTACATGCACGTGCGTTGAGAAATAGAAGGAGCTTTTCTTTTGTTAATTAACTCAATAGAGATAAGTTAAAGTTTGATTTATTTTTATGTTTCCAGATAATTAAAAGAAACTTTTGTTTAAGTAACCATTTGTCTTGGTGAATATCTATTGCTGCTGGGTTTTGGGGTCCTCTGGGCTAGTATCAACTAAAACAGTACATTGACTTCTTTTTCTATGGCTCTCCCTCTCAATAGAACACCTCCCTATGTCTCTCAGGGCCACCTCCCCTCTCACTCTTTCAGGCACATATCCCTGTCCCTCTGGCACATCTCTCCCTCAGATAATTCTATCTCTTCCCACTTTGGACTAAGCCTTCTCTCTTTTACATGACAACTCTCTGTCTGCCCATTTCTCTCCCTATCTCAGACATCACCATCTCATTCTTTGTGGGACAATTCTCACTCTCTCTCTCTCACTCTCTCTCAGTCTCTCTATCTCTCTCTCTCTTTCTATCTCCTCTCTCTATCTCTCTCTCTCTCTCTCTCTCTCCCCCCCTTTCTCTCTCTCTCTCTCTCCCCATCCCCTTCCCCATACGCCCGAGACAACACCTTCTTTTCTATGGGACAACCCCCTCTCTCTCTGGGCTGGACAGATCTGCCTTGTTGACTCTGGAGACGGGGCTCCCTTTCAGGTGTCCGGAGATCACTCACCGATACTTGAGGTGTAGTCTGTAGTTCCAAAGATGTGCTCTGGTGCTCGATAATCCCGGGAGCAGATGAATGTGACGTTAGGTTCACCTTTGACCAGCTGCTTTGCTCTGTGATCAACGTCCACTCACGTTAAGTATCCTCACCTGCAACACTGCCTCAAGCACAGCCCCAGTTGCCCCCCGTGACATCATTTCATCCCCCCTGTGACATCATACCCCCTCTGTGACATCATCTCCCCCCCACCCCATGATGTGGATTTGTTAATTTCGGCGAATATCCTGCCCTCCTATTGGATGAGGTTTTCCTGATTATTTTATGAGTGATTTTCCAGCCTCGAACTCAGTTTCCAACTTTATCCATGTCAATGTTCACATGGTCGGCCTTGACCACAATTCACATTGTCCATTTGATGCCGTTTCTGCAGAGTTCAAGCACTTTGTATCTCCCTTCCTCCTCAAACCCTTTATTCAACCCTGGACCTTTAACTCATCGTAATTACACAGGACACTGAAGATGTTCACAGCAAAGGGACGGATCGTAGGTCAGGATTTTGTGGGTTATCACAGCTCGGCGGCCAGAGCTCGAGCTGTTTCATTTCCATGACTTTACCTGGTGGGGACGAGTTGGGCCCCCCTGCCCCTTCCTACAAACAGTTTGGTGGGGCGGTGAGACATAACTGTCTACTTATAGTCATGTTCCCATGGATTTGTGCAGGAATCTTTGTCAAGGTGGGAGCAATAAGCAGGCAGGGGCCTGAATGAAAAGGCAGGTGAGGGTAGAAGGGGCAAGGAGAGGAGCACAGACCAACAGGTGACCATAAGATATAGCAGCACAAGTAGGTCATTCGGCCCATCAAGTCCATCCCGACATCCATCATGAGCTTATCCATTTCCCCCTCAGCCCCACTCTCCTGCCTTCTCACCATAACCTTTCACGATTTAAAAAAATTTAGACATACAGCACGGTAAGAAGACATTACACCCGTTGGGTCCGTCCTACCCAATTTACACCCCATTACCCTTCAAACTCCAATATATTCTGAAGGGAGGGAGGAAACCCACATAGACACAGGGAGAATGTACAAATACCTTACAGTCAGAGCTGATTCAAACCCAGTACCGGTCGCTGGCTCTATGAGTGTTGCACTAACTGCTCACCCAATCCATATCCCTTCATTCCCCTCCCATCCAGGGTCCTGTCCAAATTTTTCTTAAATGCCATAATCAAGCCTGCATTCACCACTTCAGCTGTCAGCTCATTCCACTCTCCCACCACTCTCTGTGCAAAGAATTTCCCCAAAAGTTTCCATTCACAATTTCACTTTTCACCCTTGACCCATGCCCTCTGGTTGATGTGTCAAATATACTCAGTGGGTTAAAAGCCTGCTTGCATTTATTCAATCTAAACCATTGATAATTCTGAGTCCAATGAAGCAGAGTGGTGCAGCGGAAGCGTGCTGGGCCCATAACCCAGACGTCGATGGATTGAAACCATCCTCTGCCTGTTATTCTTTGAGACCCATGGTTGGTGTTGAGGTTAGCAGAACTCTTTTACGGTGCCAGATACTAGGCCCGGGATTCAAATCACACGCTGTCTATAAGGAGTTTGTACGTTCTCCCCGTGTCTAAGTGGTCTGCCCCAGGGTCTCTGGTTTCCTCCCATCGTTTGAAACGTAGTGGGGGTGTAGGTTAATTGGGTGTAAATTGGGTGGAACGAACTCATGGGCCGATGGCCTGTTACTCCTCTAACATATACAAATCTATCATCCTGAATCGTTGTCTGGCTTTTACTTCCGATGGAAGCTGTGCGACCTGTTGGGGTTCCCCAGTGGGTGGAAGGTCACTGCAGTGTCAACCTTTGGTGGATGCTGTCTCCCCCTACTGGTCTCTGCCAGCCCTGCAGGGTAATGGCTGATTGAAAGGGTGATCCAAAGAAGTTGTTTCCAATATAAACTTTATATTTAACTATTTACATTTAGATATACAGCGTGGTAACAGCTCCTTGTGACGCACAAACCCGGGCCACCCAATTACACCTGTTACAGGATATGTTAGAATATATATGGATTAAATATGTCTTCAAAAGTATTTGATTGTGGGGGTTTGGTTTAAGTTACTCTTCACGAACAGTGTAACATTTCGCAAAAGGACTCGCATTTAAAATGGATCAACTTTGCTGAAGTGAGATATTGTGTCACCAGTGACATTGTAGAGAAAATGGAACTGCTTGGAGTGGACTTCAACAGGAGGGGCAAATGGAACATCATGTTGATCATGGCCAGGCTCAGATACTGATAATATCTTTCGAAAATTGAGTTTGGGCGCCTATAAGAGGTCTCTTCAATTTTACAAGCGGGGAGGAAAAAACTGACAGCTGATTTCTTTTTTGGAGAGAGAGTGAAAGAGAGAGAAAGAGTGAGAAGGAGAGTGAGAATGATAGAGAAGGAAAGAGAGAGAGAGAGAAGTCAGTTGCAGAGTATCTGTTGAGGCTGCAAAATGACAAGCTGGCAGCTTGGGAAAAAACACCATTTTGAAGACGGGTCGTGGATTCTGAGTTCAGCCTGTTGAAAAACTTTATAGGCCTGACAAGACGAAATTGCTGGCAAGAATGTTTGTCCTGAAATAAGGGAAACAAGAGGAACTCTGTGGTGACCTGGAAGAAGAGATTATCGTTTGAAAATCCCAAATGGGGCAAGTTTCTTCGGCAAGACATTGAAGTGGCTGATTGGAGGAAATCAGTTTGTGTGTGGTCAATGAGCGACAAATGTCTCTCTGAAGCGAACAAGAACCTTCCTGAATGGTAACCACTTAACTTTAGGCACCAGATTCTGGTGGAAATTTTAAAGGTTAAATTCTGTGTACAGTATGAGAATTGCCTAATAGCAGTGAACTTGGAGAAGGGAAACGTGAACCGGAAAACTTTCTTGAGCATGTACCCTTTACATACACGTACACTTAGAACTAGAAGGGGGTTCATTTAGGTTAAGTGAAAACTAATGAGTATTAGATGTATATTGTTATTATGTTGAAAGGAAATTAAAACCAACTTTTGTTCAAGTAACCATTGTATTGGTGAATTTCTATTCCTGCAGGGTTTTGGGGTCCTCTGGGCTCATAACACATCCAATTAACCTCCACCCTTGGCAGGTTTTGAACGGAGGGAGGAAACTGTAGCACATAGAAACTGCCTACACAGACGCGGAGAGAAGTTACAAACATCTTAACGACAGCGGTGATTCGAACCAAGGTCCTGAATGCTGGCGCTCTCAGTGTTGCAGTATTCGCTAGTCTCACCGTGCCTCCCCTTTACATTTGAACCCAGTCCATATCCCGTCATCCCCATCTCATCCATGTATCTGTCCAAATTTTAATGAAGTGTTAAATTCAAGCCAGCATTCAGCACTTCAGCTGGCAGATCATTCAACACTCCCACCACTCTCTGAGTGAAGTTCCCCGAAAGATCCCTTTCAAAATTTCACCTTTCACCCTTGACGCATGCCCTCTGGTCCTTGTGTCAAATATACTCAATGGGTAAAAGGCCTGCTTGCATTTATTCAATCTACACCACTGATAATTCTTTGTAGAATTTAGCAGAGTGGCGCAGCGGAAGCGTGCTGGGCCCATAATCCAGAGGTCGATGGATCAAAACCATCCTTTGCCAGATATTCTTTGGGAATATGTTGAGGTTAGCACATCTCTTTTACAGCGCCAGAGTCTGGGTCTATGTTTCGAATCACGCGCTCTCTGTAAGGAATTTGTACGTTCTCCCCGTGTCAGAGTGGTTTTCCCCCGGGTCTCTGGTTTCCTCCCACCATTTGGAAAGTATAGGGGGTGATGTTGCGATGATGTTTAACGGAAATTTAAAGCAATGTTTGTTTAATTAACCATTGTCTTAGAAACATAGAAACATAGAAGATAGGAGCAGGAGTAGGTCATTCGACCCTTCGAGCCTGCTCCGCCATTCAACGAGATCATGGCTGATCTGAAAGTTCAGTACCCCGTCCCCACCTTCTCTCCGTAACCTTTAATACCCTTATACTGAAGAAATAGATCTAATTCCCTCTTAAATAGATTTAATGAACCTGCCTCTACTGCCCTCTGTGGCAATGAATTCCACAGATTCACCACCCTCTGGGTAAAGAAATTCCTCCTCACCTTGGTCCTAAATGTTTTGCCTATTATCCTCAAACCATGGCCCCAGGTTCTGGATTTTCCCATCCTTGGAAACATCCCATATGCATCCATTCTGTCCAGTCCTGCCAGAATTTTATATGACTCTATGAGATCCCCTCTCAATCTTCTAAACTCCAGCGAGTACAATCCCAATTTGCGCAATCTTTCCTCCTAAGTCATTCCTGCCATTCCAGGTATCAGCCTGGTGAATCACCTCTGCACTCCCTCCATTGCAAGAATATCCTTTCTTAGATAAGATGACCAAAACTGCACACAATACTCCAGGTGGGGTCTCACCAAGGCCCTGTACAATATCCATATTGTAGTGCATTTGCTATGGATCTGCCCAGTCCCTCAATTTTAGCCAAATCACACTGTAGCTTCCTGACCCCCTCTTCCGTGCACACAACCCCTCCTAGCTTAGTGTCATCTGCAAATTTGGAGATATTACATCCAATCCCCTCATCCAGGTCATTAATGTAAATTGTGAACAGCTGGAGCTGGGGTCCGAGTACAGATCCCTGTGGTACCCCACTGGTCACCGCATGCCACTCAGAAAACGAGCCATTTATCCCAACTCTCTGTCTTCTACCTACCAGCCAGTTCTCAATCCACATCAATACTTTTCCCCTAATCCCATGAGCCTTGATTTTGGAAGTAGGTCGTTTATGCAAGGCCTTATCGAAGGCCTTTTGGAAGTCCAGGTACACCACATCCACTGGCTCTCCCCCATCTATTTTACCTGTCACCATCTCAAAGAATTCCAATAGATTTGTCAAGCACGATTTACCTTTTGTAAATCCATGTTGACTCCGTCTGATCCCTTCTCTGCTAGTCATATGCTCCACTATTACATCCTTAATAATGGATTCCATCATTTTGCCCACTACTGATGTAAGGCTCACAGGCCGATAATTCCCCGCTTTTTCTCAACCCCCCCTTTTTAAATAGTGGGGTAACATTATCTACCCTCCAATCATGGGTACTGATCCTGAGTCTATCGAGTTCTGGAAAATAATTCTTAAAGCATCTGCTATCTGAATGGCCACTTCCTTGAGTACCCTAGGATGTAGATTATCAGGCCCTTGGGATTTATCTGCCTTCAATCCCATCAATTTCCCCAAGACCATGTCCTTAGAGATACTGATTTCTTTCAGTTCCTCCCTTGCATTAGTCTCTATGTTTCCCAACATCCTTGGGAGGTTATTTGTATACTCTCTTGTAAAAACAGAACTAAAGTACGAATTTAATTGGTCTGCCATTTCCTTATTCCCCATTATATATTCCCCTGATTCCGTCTTCAAAGGACCTACTCTGGATTTCACCAATCTTTTCCTCTTGACATATTTATAAAAGCTTTTGCAGTCGGTTTTTATATTTGCCGCAAGCTTACTTTCGTAATTTATTTTTGCTCTCTTGATTAATCCCTTTGTCCTCCTGTGCTGCATCTTGAACTGCTCCCAGTCTTCGATTGCGGTACTATTTTTGGCCAATTGATATGCTCTCTCTTTGGACCCAATGCTGTCGCTAATTTCCCTTGTTATCCACGGTTGAGTCACCTTTTTTGGTTTATTTTTATGCCAAACCGATTTTTGCAATTTCTCCATTGGATCTGTGAATGCTTTCAAATGTCTATCCACAGTCAACCCCCCCATAAACACCACCCAATCAATCTTACTCAACTCCCGTCTCATACCATCATAATTCCCTTTATTTAAATTCAGGACCTTAGTCTCGGTTTTAATTTCATCACTCTCCATGTCGAGTGAGAATTCGATCATATTGTGATCGCTCCTACCCAAAGGGCCTCACACAACAAGATTGTTGATTAGCCCCTTATCATTGCATAATACCCAATCTAAAATGGCTTGCTCCCGAGTTGGTTCCTCGACATATTGCTCTAGATAACAGTCATGTAAACATTCAAGGAATTCCTCCTCCTCAGTATTTTTACTAGTTTGACTAGTCCAATCTACATGCAAATTAAAGTCTCCCATGATGACGGCTGTTCCCTTATTGCACGCTTCTCTAATTTCTCTTTTAATTAATTCCCTCACCTCTACACTACTATTTGGAGGCCTATATACCACCCCCACTAACGTTTTCCACCCCTTGCTATTCCTCAGTTCTACCCATATAGATTCCGCATCTTCTGAGTTAATATCCTTCCTGTCAATCGTGTCGTTTCCTTCTCTCACCGTTTATACTACCCCACCCCCTTTTCTTTCTTGCCGATCCCTCCTAAATATCGTATACCCCCGGATGTTAAGTTCCCAGGCTTGCCCACCCTGCAGCCATGTTTCTGTAATACTAATCAAATCATATTTGTTTATCTCAATTTCCACAGCTAATTCATCTACCTTGTTCCGAATGCTTCTTGCATTAAGATATAAAGACTTCAGATTTGCTTTTTTCACCCTCCTTGCTCTTTCTGATTTTTTACTTTCGCTGCCTAACCTAACTTTTCCTGTTTTATCTTTTCTGTCCTTTGCCCTATCATACAGGTTCCCATCCCCCTGCCAAATTAGTTTAAACCGCACCCGAAGGCTGTACCAAACCTAGCTGCCAATATATTGACCCCTGTTGGGTTTAGGTGTAACCTATCCTTCTTGTAGAGGTCATGCCTTCCCCGAAAGAGATCCCAATGATCCAAGAAGCCAAAACCCTGTCCCTGACACCAGCCCCTCAGCACACATTCATTTTTCTTAATCTTCCATTTTTGTCCTCAGTTGCACTTGGCACAGTGCCAGAGATCACCACCCTGGCTGTCCTATTTCTTAGTTTCTGTCCTAGCTTTCTGTAATCCTTTTTCAGTACTTCCTCCTTTTTATCAATGTCATTGGTTCCCACATGTACCAAGGCATCAGGCTGTTCGCCTTCCCCTTTTAGAATACCCTGGATCCGATTTGAGATATCCCGCACCCTTGCACCAGGGAGGCAGCACACCATGCGGGCATACCTATCTGGCTCACAGAATCTCCTGTCTGTATTTCTGACAATGGAGTCCCCAATGACCACTGCATTCCTCTTTACCTTTTGGTCCACCATGCCAGGCTCAGTGCCAGGGACCTGGTCACTGCGGCCAGCTTCTGTCAGGTCATCTTCCTCAACAGCATCCAACACAATTTACCTGTTGCTGAGAGGGATGTTCACAGGTGTGCTCTCTATTTTCCTGGTATTTTTCTTCCCTCCCCTGACAGTTCCCCACTTACCTGACACATCTGGTCTTGGGGTAACTATGTCCCTGAAAGTTGAATCTATCAACTCCTCACTCTCCCTTACCAGCCGTAGGTCCTCAGGTTGCAGCTCCAGTTCCCCAACTCGGTCCTTAAGGAACTGCATCTCGGTGCACCTGACGCAGATGTGGCTATTTGGGAGGGTGGGACTCACCCGTGGTTCCCACATCTGACATCCAGGACAAAGCACTAACCCCATAGGCATGACTGAGCTAAAATACCTTTCTCCACGCCTGCTTTTGCCTAAGCCTGTTGAGCCAAAGGCTGGAAGTCCCACTCCTTCAGTGCCCCACTCACTCAGTGCGCCGCTCCTCGCTGGCCGCCCCCTCCCCTTTTACTCCTTTTACTGGCCCCTTGACCAATGAACCCAGTCACTCTCTCCAAGCTCCTGCTCCTCTGACTCACAGCTCAAACTCCAGCTGTTGCCTCCTCAGACTCCCAGCCCGGTTTGAGTAGGCCCAAGCCCCAGTAAACCCTTGTATTTAACTGCTTACCTCCACGTCACTCTCTCCGAGCTTCTCCTCCGTCGACTCCCAGCTCGAATTTACATATAGATTGGACCAGCCAAATTAGTAAGTCCAGCTATTTATTCTACTCACCCTCTGATGCTGTCTCTTGGCTCCTCGTCCTCTCACCCGACACCAGGCCCTGACTCACTGTCTCCTCTGACCCTGAGCCTGAGTCTGACCTTTCTTGGTGAATTTCTATTCCTGCTGGGTTTTGGGGACTTCTGGGCTCATAACACATCCAATTAACCTCCACCCTCGGGACGCTTTGAACTGTGGGAGGAAACTGGAACTCCCGGATGATCCTTACACACTCGTGAGGAGAGTGTACAAACACCTAACAGGCAGCGCCGATTTGAACCCCAGTCACAGTCGCTGACCCTCAAAGAGTGCTGCACTAACAGCTAAAGTTACCGTGCCACACCTGACCATATGAACCTAATCCATTTCCCCTCATTCCCCTCTCATCCAGGGACTGGTCCAAATTTTATTTAAATGTCATAATCAAGCCAGTTTTCACCACGTCAGGTGTCAGCTCGTTCCACACTCCCACCACTCTCTGCAGGAAAAAGTTCCCCCGAATGTTTCCTTTCAACAATTCACTTTTCACCCTTGACCCATGCCCTCTGGTTCTTGTGTCACCTAAACCTGCTTACATTTGTACTGCTCATAATCCTGTTTCCATGAAAGCAGAGAGGCGCAGAGGAAGCGTGCTGGGCCCATAACACAGAGGTTAATGAATTAAAACCATCCTCTGCTAGATATTCTTGGGAGCCATGGTTGGTGTCGAGGTTAGCACAACAATGTTACAGCACCAGAGACTGGGCCAGGGGCTCGAATCATGCGCTATCTGTAAGGAGTTTGTACGTTCTCCCCGTGTCTGAGTGGGTTTTACCCAGCGACTCAGTTTAATACGTACTGGGGGTGTAGGCTAATTGGGTGTAAATTGGGTGGCACAGACTCGTGGGCCGAAATGGCCTGTACGTCTAAATCTATCAGCCTGGCTCGTCGACTGCCCTTCACTTCTGATGGAGGCTGCCGGATCTGCTGGGTTTCCCCAGTGTAGGGTGCCGCACTGTATTGTAAACCTTTTGAGGAGTGCTGCATCCCCCTACTGGACTCTCGCAGTACTACATGGACGTGGCAGATTTAAAGGTTGAACCAAATTGGTTGTTTCCATGTTAAACGTTATAAATATTTATATTTAGACATACAGTGCAGTAACAGGCCCTTCAGCCCTTGAGCCTGTGCCACCCAATTACACCCAATTAACCAACTAACCCAGTTCATTTTGAATTTTGTGAGGAAAACGGAGAACCCGGACAAAACCTATGCAGTCACAGGTGGAACGTGGAAACTCCTTTCAGACGGTCATGATTCGAACCCTGGTCAGGACACTCTCGATAAAACTGCTGTAGAAAGTTGACCTGATGCTGGCCGGTCACTTTCCCTACTTCAGTCTATAAGGAATTGAAGTTTCGGTTGTACCTTCCTGACAAGTGAGGAGATGTTGTGTATCCAGGATCGGTCGCTTGTTCAGTGAACTCCAAGGAACTTGGTGCTCTCCACTCTCTCCACTACAGAGTTGTTCATGTGTAGTGGAGGGTGGTCAGTCCTCGTCCTCATGAAGTCGACAATTGTGTCCACATTGAGACACTCACCTTAATTCATGAGATTTTCCACCCCTTCTCTGTAGTACGATCCGTCGTTATTGCTGACTAGGACAACTACTGACGTGTCATTTGCAAACCTGATGACACTGTTGGAGCTGGAGGCCGTCATGGATTAATGGGACTTGATAAGAAAAAGTGGTGTAGCACAGAATAGAGGGGTCGAGTGGCTTGTTTCTGTGCTGTAATTGTTCTATTGTTTTGTGGAATATCGGAAGTCTAAATGTAAATGTTTTGTGTCTAATGTTGGTTTTGTGAGAAGTGGAGTCTCCTATAAAAAAACCAAGGGATGTGTTATGAAGGAAAGTGCAGTGTTTTTATAAAACAGAAAAGGTTGTATTTGTCAAAATTTGTGGTGTTTTTTGATACAAACCACAACTTTTTTCTACAGTAATGTATGCAGTTTTCATGTAAATACCCCAAACTGTGAATGACAAATTGAGACAATGAGATAAAGGAGCAGAGGTAGGTCATTCGTCCTGTCGAGTCTGCTCCACCATTCCATCGTGAGCTGAACCATTCTCCCACATCCCCACTCCCCTGCTTCTCCACTCAACCTTGGTACCCTGACTGTTCAGAGAGCTGGGAATTGGAGAACATGGCAGCACTGCCTGTCCTTCTGTAAGGACAGCGCTGTCACAGACCCACGGAGAGTGGAAACACAGCGCTCTGACATGGGCTCCTACCATCCGGTCCAAATGCGGTTGGATCCGTACAGACTTTAAATGGACTGTAAAATGACCTGGCGGTGGTTTTATTTAAAAATACTGCAGCCGCGGGGACGGCCTCCTGGATCGCAGAACCTATGATCGGCAGCAGCCAGGAGAAGCTACCAACTCTGGGGAAACAGAGGACTGGCACAGGGCACAAGAAAATGGGGAGCACACCCCCTGGTTTAAGAAGGAGATGCAGAGGAGGTGACTCATGGGACGGTGACCACAGCGGCAGACCAGAGAGGGATTCTGCGGTTGAACACACAGGCCGCGGATGATTCGGGACAAGGAACCTACTCTGGCTGCGGGCGAATGCGGTCAAGAGATTCACACCGGGCCGCGGACTGCAGGAGTCTGGCTCGAGACTGACTGAGGTACCTGAACCAGGAGGTGCGAGGGAGCCGAGGTCACTGAAGGGATTCTAATAGTGGTGGGGAATCGGATCGGGACCTCAAGCGGCTGATGGTTTGGACTGGACTCTGTCTGGCTACAGGGGCTGGTGGGAGGGTTGGACGTGAATTGAAGGACACTACGTGATGCTCATCGAACTCTCATTTATTTCTCTTTCTCTGACTGGAAGAGGCGCTTCAGGCAATTTGTGTCGATGGTCAATCTGTCTGCCCTTTTGCAGACGAAAAGCAAATTTGAGTAATATTGCACTGACTTCATGACATGACAATAAATTGAATCTTAACTCTTGGAAATGTAAGAGAGATATCTGACCCTCTGTTTTATATACACAGAGAGTGGTGGTGCCGAGTGTGGTGATAGAGGCTGGTACAACAGGGACATTTAAGACTCTTTGACAGGCAGATGTAAGGATAATAGAGGGTTATGGGTGTGAAGTGGGGAGGGGTTAGATTGTTATGGAGTAGGTTGACATCGGTCAAAACAACATCGTGGCTGAAGGACCGGTCTGTGCCCTGTTCAATACTGTTGGGCTCATAAGGAGGATTCCAACAGTGGCAGTCTGGATGGTGATACAGATGGGGAAAGATGTGGGCTTCACTGAGGCCCCCTCTTCCCAACAAGGGTTGGGCACGATGTACATGGCTCAATGTACGTGATACGTTCTCTCATGGTCTTGTGCTTACTTACGACAGGAAAGGAGGGGGCTTGAGCCCTGCTTCCCTATTCCCTCCCAACAACTGATAATATCTATTGTCGTATTTTTGCAAGAATCATTGCAATTAAATCCAGTTTTAATTTCCAGACTTTACTGTGGGATTCCCTTAAAAAATTATGTGCTGCCACTCAGATCAGAAAGTTTCCCACTGTGGAAACAGGCCCTTTGGTCCAACTTCAGATTTATGGTCAGAGTTACGTGCAGGAAGTCACATACAACCCTGAGATTCTTTTTCCTGTGGGCGAGACAGAGTCATCATGTCTTGGTCATGCTGAAACGAACCAACCCAGTGTACGCACGGAAACAAATAAAGAACAATTGGAAACAAATGGTGCAATACAGATTCCAATTTATTGCCAAGTGCACACATGGCATCACATAAAATCCTGAGAATCATTTTTTCCTCGGAGCCAGACACAATTATCACTTATTTGTGGTCCAAAAGAACTGTACACAACATAAACGTGTAAACAAATCAAGAACTGGAAACAAAATGGAAAAAAATTCAATCAAGTCCAAACATTCGAGCCGTTTAATGAGTCCCGATTGGGTTTGTTGTTGGATGGTGGAGGAGTAGCAGCTGTTCCTGAACCTGCTGGTGCGAGTCTCGTGGCAACTCTAGCTCTTTCCTGATGGTAGCAACGAGAACAGAGAGATGAAGAGTGTTGTGAATCCTTGACGAACGCTGCTGCTCTCCGACAGCAGTGTTCCCCGAAGATGTTTTCAGTTTGGGGAGGGTTTCACTTGTGATGTCCTGGGCTGTGTCCACTACCTTCGGCAGAACTTTACAATCAGACTTGTACCAGACCAGACCGTGATGTAGCCATTCAGCACACTTTCCACCACACATCACAGAACAATACAGTGCAGGCCCCTCGGCCAAAAATGATGTGCTGACCTATATATTCCTACCGAAAAAAGTACTAAACCCTGCCTACACTGTTTCCCTGCCTCCTGACTTTTACGTGTAACTGCCTCCCTGAAGCTCCTATCACAACCTCTGTATCCCTTAAAATCCGACTCCAGATCGAGATCCCTAACTCAGTTTGTCAGGAACTGGAGCCTGATGCACCTTTTGCACATGTCGTCATCAGGAACAGATGTGCTGTCCCTGCCTTCCCACATCCGACAACCAGAGCAGTGGATGCCCCTAACCACTGCCTCCATTACCGACTCCAAAATCCATTAAATTTCTTAAAGAAGCTCACCTCTGCAGGAGCAAACTCTTCCTCAGCCTCGAGGGGTTTACAAATGGGATTGTAGCACGAGTTTAACCTGCCAATTTGCAGGTTTTCCACCCGTGTAAAGGCCATTTGGTACATTTTGCAGAGGTTCGAACACCACCTCGGAGGTGGATTGTCGACCTGTGTATACACACCATGTAGCTGCTGCTTGTCAACATGTAACGATCATGGGGGCCCAGGTAGCTAATGACATCAACGCTTGTGTGCAATGGCCGTCTTCTTTACCCACAAACATGCATGCTGCTGGAATGCCAGTGCGGTTTCAGCTACATGGGGGATTATGGGTAAGGACGGTCATTGCTCCTGCCCCAAGTCCCTTCCCCTCTGGCCCACTCCATCCCAACAGCCCCGTCCACTTCCCACTGGCCTGACGGCATTAGCCTGCCGGCCCAACAGCTCTCCCACTCCATGATCATCCCAGCCCCAACACCTCCCCCATCCACCCCGATACACCCCCACCCCGGCCACTTGCCGCTTGGAGACCAACACAGGGAAATGGGAATTCCCTGCATGGCCTCAGTGACGCGGTGAATGCATGGCACATCTCAAACCACGCCTTCGAAGAGGGGGGGTGCGCCCATAAATTGCCCCTTCAATAACGCCGTAAGTGAGGTGTAACACATTCACCATGTCACCAGAGGCCCCGCAGGGAATCCCGTTCCTTGTGTTGGCCTCCAAAAATATAAGTTGCCAGTGTGGGTGCAGGATGCTGTTGGGGCTGGAGAGAGCGTGGAGTTGGAATGCAGTTAGGGCTGGAGGATGAATACAGAATCAGGCCCAAGTGGCAATGCTGTTGATGCTGGGGCAGAACGCTGTCAAGGTCTTGGGGAGGAATGTTGACTGGGTCGGGGGAGTGGGACTGGTATCATGCCAGCAGAGAAACACTGTTGGACCGGTGGAGAGTGAAGTGGGTTGTCAGAGGAGCCTATATGTGGTTCGGTGGGGAATGGCATTGAAGCAGGAGCAATGGCCGACTTCTTACCCATAATCCACCATGCTGTTGGTACCGTTCTGGCGTTCTCGTGGTGTGAAGGTTTATGTATAACCATGCAAGCATTGAAGTAATTTTCTAACTGGGCAGCCATGATCGCTTACAAATTGTCCAGAAGCAGCTACACTGTACGTGTACATGGGGCAATAATCCCCCTCCAATGTGGTTTGACAACCTGTGCAGTTTTTAAAAATTCTACCCACCAATTGGCTTGTGCACAGGTAGAAAACATGCCAAATTGGCAGGTTAAATTCCTGTTACCATCCAATTTGTGAACCCCTACTGTTCAATCCTGAGTTCATTTTAAAGGCACTTTAAAACACTTAAAGACATTTTGGCACCCAAATTGGATGGTAACAGATTAAATTTGAGAGGATGAAAATTGATAAGGAGCAAAGTAAGAGAGCTGAAGCTGTAAATCCTGGCGAGAGGTTTTTGCCAAGTAGAGAGGTAAATCCAGTGTCTTCTTTTGATGAGGGGGAAATAGATTCGTATTTTCAGTTTTTTAAAAGTTCGCCGATATTTCAAAATGACCAAAAAAGAAGTGGACATTAATGCTCCAACCTGTATTGAAGGGAAAAGCACAAATTTCATCCTCGAGCCTAACTGCACAACAAGTGGCAAATTATGATATTGTTCAGAAAGATGTATTCAGAAGCAGATAGAGAAAAATATAGGAGTTTGATAAAGCATGGAATCAATCTTATATCCTCAAGAGGAATAATGATTTTGACGAATTAATAGAATTGATGTTATTGAGGAAATTAAAAGGTGTGGCCAAGGGAGTTGAAATGATACCTGGATGAGAGTGACGTGGCTACGTGGCAACATGCAGCTCGATTGGCTGACCAATTTGCATTAATTCATAAAAGTACATGTCAACATGGTGGGCATTTTCAGAAAATTAATGTGGAGCAGAGTGACAAGCCTGTTCAGAGGATTAATATGGAGCAGGAGAGTAAGCCTGAAATTAAGTCTGGAGAGAAGGTTGGAAAGGACAGAACTTCTGGATTTGGACGTCATTTGTGTTAAAATCCTGGTCATGTTATTGCAAATTGTCTGCCATTGAAAAGCAAAAGAGAAAATAAAGTTTTACCGGAAGAATCTATTCAAACAGTTGAATTTAGAGAGAGCAAAGATTCTAAATCTGATAAGGGTGTCATGGATGTTTTAAAACTTTTTGTTTCATACGGCTTTGTTTCAGTAAAGGAGGGAGAATCACAGGTACAAGTTAAAATTTTTAGGGAAACTGGTTGAACACAATCATGATTACAACAAGGGATTTTATCTCTTGATCAAAGAACTGACACAGGGGAGCGATTAAAGGTGTTGGAGGTGAGGTGGAGTCAATATCTCTCCAGAAAATAGTGCTAAATTCAGAGATAGTTAAAGGACCTGTTGTGGTAGGAGTAATCCCAAAGTTCCCCATGCAGGGAGTCTCAATATTATTAGGGCATGATTAGGCTAATAGAAGATAGAGTTGGGTCAGTTTTGAGATTAACAGGCAGGCCTAGGAAAGAAGAGGTGGAAGAAAATTGTGAGATATATCCGGCGTGTACAGTAACAAGGTCCATGTCTAAGAAATGATTGAGAGATGAAGAAGATGCAGTTGACAGAGATTTGCCAGGTGCTTCTGAAATGGTTTTGAAAGAGAAAGGTAATTGTGAGAGTAAGGATTTCTCTTTGTCAAGGAAAGAGTTAATTTCGCAGCAGAGAGCAGATACAAGTCATGTTGACTTAGAAGACAAAGCAGTAACTGAACAAGAGATTAGAGAAATATCTAGTTTTTCTTTTTAAAACGGTGATTTGTCAATGAGGAAATGGAGACCTCTTGATTTAGTGCAGACGTGGATGTCCGGGAGACTAGAAGACTCCATGACTTCCCACATCTGACAATGTGAACAGCAAACTGCCTTCACACTCATCCCGCCTCTTCCTTCTCTCACCTTACATGAGAAAAATAAAAAGATCTATTAAATTAAATGTGATCGTCTTACCTTAGCCCTGATTTGCTCGTCCTCAGCCTCTTCACGCCAAAGCCTCTTGAGCTAAAGTCTCGAAACCCCACTCCTTCTCCGCGCCACTCACTCACTGGGCCCCTCATCGCTGGCCGTTCCCATATACTCACCTTCTTTTTATTTGCCCTTGACCAATGAACCTGAATGATCTCTCCAAGCTCCACCTCCTCTGTAGATAGTCCGAGCACCATTCCACATCCGGCAGGAGGCCCTTATCACATCTGGCAGGAGGTCCATACCACGTCCGGCAGGAGGTCCATACCACATCCGACAGGAGGTCCATACCACGTACGGCAGGAGGTCCATACCACATCCGGCAGGAGGTCCATATGACATCCGGCAGGAGGACCATACCACGTCCGGCAGGAGGTCCATGCCACATCCGGCAGGAGGTCCATGCCACATCTGGCAGGAGGCCCATACCACATCTGGCAGGACGTCCATACCACGTCCGGCAGGAGGTCCATACCACATCCGGCAGGAGGTCCATACCACATCCTGCAGGAGGTCCATACCACATCGAGAATGTGGTTCATACCACACCAGGCAGGAGGCCCATACCACATCTGGCAGGAGGTCCATACCACATCCAGCAGGAGGTCCATACCACATCTGGCAGGAGGCCCGTACCACATCCAGCAGGATGTCCATACCACGTCCGGCAGGAGGTCCATACCACATCCGACAGGAGGTCCATACCACGTCCGGCAGGAGGTCCATACCACGTCCGGCAGGAGGTCCATACCACGTCCGGCAGGAGGTCCATACCACATCCGGCAGGAGGTCCGTTCCACATCCGCAGGAGGTCCATACCAAATCCGGCAGGAGGACAGTAAAACATCCGGCAGGAGGTCCACACCGCATCCGGCAGGAGGTCCATACCACATCCCGCAGGAGGTCCATTCCACATCCAGCAGGAGGATCATTCTTTTTATGATTCTTTTTCAATATTTTCAAAGGGCTTTACAAGAAGCAGGAAACAAATAGAAGCCGTTAATCAATGGTAACATATAAAAAGGAACATGCAGGTAAAAACAGTTATATAATAAAATAAAATGTATTCTGTTTAACCATAATACCATAACAGTCAATCAGAAATAAACAATGATAACATAAGCTTAATTGTAAATAGATTAAAAAAGTAAATATTATACAATACTCCAAATACCTTCCATTTCCCTTCTAAAGTTCTCACAAAGGGATTGAGACACAATTAAATTCAAATAGGTTTTCTCAGTTAATCCAAAAAAGTCCAATAAATGGATAATCTATGATATCGACACTGAGAACTAAAGGTTTCTCTTCATCACCTGTACCTCATCCTTCAGTACCATTATTCCCTCAGTGCTGGTCAATAAGCTACTATCTCTAGCCCTTTGTATCTCCCTCTGCCATTGGATCTTTGACATCCTCATCGGAAGACCAGTCAGTACAAATTGGAAACAATGTTTCCACCCCATTGATTAACCACACAGGTACATTCCAAGGATGAGTGCTTAACTCACTGCTCTACTCATTATGAACACATGACTGTGTCGTGAGGCCCAATTCCATTGCAATCTACACATTTGCCGACAACTCCACAATTGTTTGCAGAATCACAAATGACAATGAGAAAATGTACAGGTGGGACATAGATGTTGTGTGTGTAACAACAACAACCTTCCCCTCGTTGTCAACAAAACAGAAGAGAAGATTGTGGTCCTCAAGGGGAAGTCAGCAGAAAATGACCCATTCCTCACAAAGCGCTCAGGTGCACAGATTTTCAAATTCCTGAATGTTAACAGCTCAAAACATCTGTTCTGGAGTCTCCATGTTGATGCATTCCCAAAGACGGCTCAGCAGTGAAAACACTGTTTGAAGTGTCTGTGGAGATTCAGTATGTCATTGAGGAAACTCATTCTGGTTGTTGCATCATGGTCTGGTAGGAAAGCACCACCTCTCTGGAAAAGGATAAACTCTAAAGGGAGGTTAATTCAACCTGCAATATCATCTAGCAGGAGGTCCATTCCACATCTGGCTAGAGGCCCATTACACATCCAGATCGAGGACCAATCCACATCCAGCAGGAAGCCTATTCCACATCCAGAAGGTGGTCCATTCCACATCCAGCAGGAAGTCCATTCCACATCTGGCAGGATGTCCATTTCACATCCAGCAGGAGGTCCATACCACATCTGGCAGCAGGTCCATTCCACATCTGGCAGGAGTTCCAATCCACTTCCAGTAGAAAGTTTATTCCACATCCGGCAGGAAGCCTATTCCACATCCAGAAGGAGGTCCATTCCACATCTAGAAGGAGGCCCATTGCACATCCGGCAGGAGGACTATTCCAAGTCTTGCATTTGGCAGGAGGACCATTTTTCATGTTTCTTTTTCAATATTTTCATTGGCCTTATCAGAAACAGGAAACAAATAGAAGACATTAATCTATGGAAATATATAGAAAGGAAAATGCAGATAAAAAATAGTTGTATAACAAAATTAAATCTATTGTGAATAACCACAATGGCATAACAAGCTAACAGAATTATAGGTGGGAAACGCTTAAACAATAACATATGTTGAATTGAAAACTATTTCAAAAAGTAAATATTATACTATACTCCAAATTCTATTCCCTTCCCTTCTGAAGTTCTCTGGAATGTCCACATAAATTCACTAGCGTTAAATGAGAACCTAAACTCAGCAAGCAAGGTGCCAAATGATCTTATAAGTTATGAAAATAATGAATAAAATGAGCCCATAAATACAGAATGTTTAAATGGAAGAACATTTGATTTTAGATAAAGTTAGGCATGCCACCATCCACCATATCAGATAGCCATTGAGTATTGGAAGGAGGGACAGCATCTTTCCATCTCATCAACATTGAAAGTCTAGCAACAAGGTGGCAAAAAAGACCACATGGGATTGAGACATAGTTAAATTCAAATAGGTTGTCTCTGTTGATCCAAAAATGGCAACTATAGGATTAGGTATCCACTGTATCTTGTCCTAAAATACCATTATTCCCTTAATGCTGGTCAAAACGCAAAAACTCTAGCCCTCTCTACCCCACTCTGCAATCTGATCCGTGACATTCTCTTCGGAAGACCACAGTCAGTATGAATTGGGAACCAAGTCTCCTCCCCACTGATTATTAACACAGGTGCACTCTAAGTACGTGTGCTTAGCCCACTGCTCTACCCATTATAAACCCCTTACTGTGTGGCGATGCACAATTCCATTGCTATCTACATGTTTGCCGATGACACCACAATTATCGGAAAAGTAACAAATGAAATGATGAAGTCTACAGGAGGGACATAGATCAGCTTGATTATTGAGAAACAACAACAACCTCTTCACTCTGCTACCATTAGGGAAAAGGCAGTAGAGCCCACGGACGAGCAGTCAATGCCACAAGGACAGCTTGTGGCATCCGATTCCATCAGATTCTTCAATAATCTCCATCAGATCCTTCAATAATCAATGAACCAAAGACACAGCCTTGCTTTTATGTGCACTTACTTTTTATAGTAATGTTGTAGGATGGTAATAACATGAATGTTTGCCCCAAATCACAGAATTTCATGATATGTCCTTGACAATAAATTCTGATTCTGAATCTGATAACAAATGAGAGATATCTTGACAAAAATGGAGAGAGAAGAATGAGACAAAAGCATATTTAACAAAGTACCTTTATCGTTAGGAGGCCCATTTCACATCCGGCAGGAGGCTCATTCATTTTATGTTTCTTTTGAAATATTTTCATCGCCCTTTACAGAAACTGGAAACAAATAAAATCAATGGTAATATATAACAAAGAATATGCAGATAAAAAAACACAGTTGTATAATAAAAATCAATCTATTATATATAACCACAATATCAGAACATGCAAAAAGAAATAAAGGTGGGAAATGGTTAAAATTTTTAACATAGGGTTAATTGAAAACATTTTAAAAAGTAGACATTATACTAAACTCCAAATTCCTTCTTCCCTTCTGGAGATTCTCCTGTTAATACATGTAATTGAACGAGCATTGAAAGAAAACAGAAATTCACAAAGCAGGGTCCAAGTGATCTTATAAGTTGCACAAACAATGAATAGAAGGACCTCATAAAAATAGAAAGATTAAATGTGACACAGTGGAAGAACATCTGATTCTCTACAAAGTTAGGCATATTACAATATCAGATAGACAGTGAGTATTTGAAGGAGGCACACCATCTTTTCATTTCATAAACATTCAACGTTTAGCAACAAGAGGGAAAAAGAGACCACATGGGATTGAGTCGTAGTTAAATTCAATAGGGTGTCTCAGTTGATCCAAAAAAGTCCAATGAATGGATAAGGTATCAGATAGACACTGAGAACTAAAATCCCCTCTTCATCAACTGTCTCTCTTTCTCTCTTTGGCTTGGCTTCGCGGACGAAGATTTATGGAGGGGGTAAATGTCCACGTCAGCTGCAGGCTCGTTTGTGGCTGACAAGTCCGATGTGGGACAGGCAGACACGGTTGCAACGGTTGCAGGGGAAAATTGCTTGGTTAGGGTTGGGTGTTTGGTTTTTCCTCCTTTGTCTTTTGTCAGTTAGGTGGGCTCTGCGGTCTTCTTCAAAGGAGGTTGCTACCCGCCGAACTGTGAGGCGCTAAGATGCACAGTTTGAGGTGATATCAGCCCACTGGTGGTGGTCAATGTGGCAGGCACCAAGAGATTTCTTTAGGCAGTCCTTGTACCTCTTCTTTGGTGCACCTCTGTCACGGTGGCCAGTGGAGAGCTCGCCATATAACACGATCTTGGGAAGGCGATGGTCCTCCATTCTGGAGACGTGACCCACCCAGCGCAGCTGCATCTTCAGCAGCGTGGACTCGATGCTGTCGGCCTCTGCCATCTCGAGTACTTCGACGTTAGGGATGAAGGCGCTCCAATGAATGTTGAGGATGGAGCTTGTCCTTAAATACCACTATTCCCTCAGTGCTGGTCAAGAAGCTACAAACTCTAGACCTCTGTTATCCACTCTGCCAATGGATCCTTGACATTCTCATCTGAAGACCACAGTCAGTATGAATTGGAAACAATGTCTCCTCCTCACTGATTATTAACACCACTCGAGGGATGTGTGCTTAGCCGACTGCTCTACTCATTATAAATCCATGACCATGTGGTGAGGCACAATTCCATTGTTATCTACATGGTTGCCGGTAACTCTGCAATTGTTGGGAGAATCACAAATGGTAATGAGGAAGCGTACAGGAGGGACATGGATCAACTGGTTGAATGCGTAACATCAACAACCTTTCGTTGCATGTCACCAAAACAAAGGAGACGATTTCGGACTTCTGGTAAAAGTCACCAGAACATGACCCAGTTTTCATGGAGGGCTCAGGAGTACAGGTCTTCACGAACCTCAAATTCCCGAGTGTTAACATCTTCTAAGATCTGTCTTGGAGCCTCCATGTTGATACATTCACAAAGAAGTCTCGCTAGTGTCTACAATGTTTGAGGAATCTGACGAAATTTGGAATGTCATCGAAGACACTTGTTACCCTCCACAGATGCACTGTGGAGCACATTCTGGTTGTTTGCATTACTTCCTGGACATTGAACCACCAACTCTCAGGAAAAGGTTGTTTTCTGTGTATTGTGCACTGCGCGTGTGTGACTCCTCGCGAATGTACTCCTCATCAAGAGGGTGGTTAATTCAACCTGCGATACCACAGGCAACAGAATTCACTCCATCGAAATCATAAACATTATCTTCAAAAAGAATTCTCTATCATCCAAAACCCCCACCACCCAGACCATAACCTCTTTACTCTGCTACCATTGGGGAAAAGGTACTGGAGCCCAAGGACGAGCAGTCAATGCCCCAAGGACAGCTTCTTCCCCGATTCCATCAGATCCTTCAATATTCAATGAGTCAAAGTCTATGCCCTGCTTTTTTCTGCATTATTCTTTTGACTTTTTAGAGTTATGTTGTCGATGGTTCTAACGTGAATGTTTCCACTGTGATGCTGCCCCAAATAATAGAATTTCATGACTTGTTCTGGACAATAAGTTGATTCTGAATCTGAAAACGTAGGAAAGATATCTGCACAAAAAGTGGACAGAGACCAAAACATATGTAACAAAGAAGCGAGTACAGCAGGAGGCCCTTTGCTCATCTGGTAGGAGGACTATTGCACACCCGGCAGGAGGATCATTCTTCTTTTGATTCTTTTTCAAAGTTTTCATTGTCCTTTATGAAAACAGGAAACAAATAGACACCTTTAATCAATGGCAATATATAAAAAGGAATATGCAGATAAAAATCAGTTGTATAATAAAAATCAATCTATTACGTATATCTATAGTATCATAACATTTAAACAGAAATAAAGGTGGGAAACGCTTAAACAATTAGAACATTAGGCTAATGGAGAAAGATTTTAAAAAGTAAACATTATACTATCGTCCAACGTCCTTCTCCTTCCCTTCTGAGGTTCTCCTGTTAGTACATATAACTGCACTAGCATTAAAGGAAAACACAAACTCACAAAACAAGTTCCAAGTGATCTTATAAGTGATGAAAATAATGAATAAAAGGCCTCATAAACATAGAAAGTTTAAATGCGATACAGGTGAGCAACACCTAATTTTATAATACAAAGTTAGGCACGCCAACATATCAGATAGACATTGAGTATTTGAAGGAGGAACAGCACCTTTCCATCTCATCAACATTGAACGTCTCGCAACAAGGGAGGCAAAAGAGACCACGTAGCATTAAGACATATTTAAATTCAAATTGATTGTCTCTGTTGATCCAAAAATGGCAATTATTGGATGAGGTATCAGATTGACCCTGAAACTAAAGCTTCTCTTCATCAACTGTAGCTTGCCCTTCAATACCATTATTCCCTCAGTGCTGGTCAAGAAGCTACAAACTCTCGCCCTCTGTAACCCACTCAGCAACTGGATCCTTGACTTTCTTATCGGAAGACCACAGCTAGTACAAATTGGAAATGAACTCTCCTCCCCACTGATTCTCAACTCAGACGCACTCCAAGGATGTGTTTAGCCCATTGCTCCACTCATTATATACCCAAGACTGTGCTGTGAGGCACAATTCCATTGTTATCTTCATGTTAGCTGACATCTCCACAATTGTTGGGAGAATCAGAAATGGTAACAAGGAAGCGTACAGGAGGGACATGGATGAGCCAGTTGAATGTGTAACTTGGGAAAAGCGGTATTGTGGAAAAAAGTCTAAATTTTGTGCTGCGACATCCAGCAGTTCTAAAAGTATTCATCCCTGGGGAGCAGAACAGACTCTTCTCAGATCCGAAAGAAGGCTAAAACTTTGCAGAATGATTGTCATACAGTCAACGAGATGAGACAAGACTGCTCAGACAATGAATAGAGATAAGTTGTAAAGATGATAATATGAATACAGAGGTTGAAAAATATCAGGGGAAAAAGAAAAAAGAAGGAGCTTTGTTATATTTATCGAAAAATGTTAAGTTTTTCTCTGGGGAGGGCTGGGGAAGAGGGAAGGACTGCACTGCAAAATCTGTAGATGCTTGCGGTTATTATCGCAACCCAGGTGGAAAAGGGAGCTGTTGTTGACTGGCAAGGAGTCAAATACAACCCAATACAGGGGAGGGGGAGGGGTGAATGTTACTTTGGCTAGGAGTATATTTTGTGTTAGTTTTCATTGGGGATTCTGGGGTATTTTGTTTTTTAGTCGAGTCGTTGAGCACTGAGACGGGCAAGGATAATTCAAAGAGCAATACCGGAAAAAAGGAGATGGAGAGGCCAAAGAGGCGAGAGAGAATTGAAAATGGAGCGATAAGATGGTACATTGGATTATATGACCTTAAATGTTAATGGAATACACAATCATATTGAAAGGAAAAGGTTACTGACATCATTCAAAAAGGAGAGAATAGACAGCATTTGTGCAAGAAACACAATTAACCGAGATAGAACATAGTAAATTGAGGAGAGTCTGGGTAGGTCAGGTAGTGGCATCATCATACAATCCAAAAGCCAGGAGAGGAGCTGTACTAGTTAACAGGAATTTTCCAATTAATATAAAGGATGGAATAACAGATCCAGTGGGCAGGTATGTAATGAGGAAGTGCCAGATTTACTCCGAATTTTGGAATTTGCTCAATATTGATGCACCAAACGAAGAGGATCAGGAATTCATGCAGGATATCTTCCTAAAGATAGTGGATACACAGGGACATATCTTCTAGCATGGGGGGGGAGGAGATCAACTTCAACCTGGACCCAATGATACATAAAACTGGGAAGACAATTAACAAAAAGAATAAAGTAACCAAATTTATGCTAAAATCAATGCGGGATATGAAATTAATTGATATATGGAGGAGGCAACATCCAAAAGAAAGAGAGTACTCATATCACTCGAATAGACATAAGACCTATTCAAGTATAGATATGTTTTTGATGTCGCCTCAGATCCAAGGGAGAGTTCAAAAGACCGAATACAAAGCAAGACTATTATCTAATCACTCACCCTTGTTAATAACAATTGAATTAGCGGATGTCCAACCAAAAACATATAGATGGAGGCTAAACCTTATACTGTAAATGGACAAGATTTCAGGGAATATATTGAATACCAAACTAAAGTACATTTCGAGATAAATGCAGAATCAGTAAGAGATAAGTTCATACTATGGGATGCAATGAAGGTCTTTATTGGAGGACAAATAGTTACCATACAACCAAAATTAAAAAGAATATAACTGGGAAGTAGAACAGTTGGAAAAAGAGATAGAAATTATAGAAAAGAAATTCGTGAAAAGTGACAACAAAGAGAAAAAGGGAGAATTGGCAGAGAAAAATAACTAAACTACAAAACACTCTTTCTTCTTTGGCTTGGCTTCGCGGACGAAGATTTATGGAGGGGGTAAAAAGTCCACGTCAGCTGCAGGCTCGTTTGTGGCTGACAAGTCCGATGCGGGACAGGCAGACACGATTGCAGCGGTTGCAAGGGAAAATTGGTTGGTTGGGGTTGGGTGTTGGGTTTTTCCTCCTTTGCCTTTTGTCAGTGAGGTGGGCTCTGCGGTCTTCTTCAAAGGAGGTTGCTGCCCGCCAAACTGTGAGGCGCCAAGATGCACGGTTTGAGGCGTTATCAGCCCACTGGCGGTGGTCAATGTGGCAGGCACCAAGAGATTTCTTTAGGCAGTCCTTGTACCTTTTCTTTGGTGCACCTCTGTCACGGTGGCCAGTGGAGAGCTCGCCATATAACACGATCTTGGGAAGGCGATGGTCCTCCATTCTGGAGACGTGACCCATCCAGCGCAGCTCGATCTTCAGCAGCGTGGACTCGATGCTGTCGACCTCTGCCATCTCGAGTACAAAACACTAGAAACATATAAAATGGAGAAATACATTATGAAAATAAAGCAAAGATATTACGAATTGGGAGAGAAACCCACAAAATATTGGCTTGCAACTTAAAACAGAGCAAGGAAAAGAACATTACTAGCGAGAAGAAAAGATGATTAACAGATCACGTACAACCCATCAAATATTAAAGAAATTTTTAAAAATTCTATAAGCAATGGTATCAAATCAAAAATACAGGAAAGAATGATAAAATTGACGAGTTTTCATCTAATATCGAACTGCCAGAACTACAAGTAGAAAATCAAAACAAACTGACAAAACCCTTTAAGAATGAAGTAGAGGATATATTAATGAAAATACCAAACACTAAAACACCAGGTGACGATGGATATCCTATAGAGTTCATTAAAGTCTTTAAGCACCTATTAAACTCACCCCTGCTAGAAGTAATGAAGCAGGTGGAAGAGACCCAAAACTTACCCGAATCATGTAAAACATCAATAATTACAGTAATTCCAAAAATGCGAAAGGTCTTGCTGTCGGCTGCATCACACAGACCAAGATCCAATTTAAATGCTGATTACAATTTAATAGCCATACTATTAGCAAACAGACTGACTGACTGTGCACGGATATTGAGATAGGAGGATCAAACTGGATTTGTTCAAAAAAATGAGCAGCAGATAATGTTTGTAAACTTATTAATTTAAAACATGCAACACCAATGAATAAAATGCCAATGGCGGCTGTTACGCTAGATGCACAGAAAGCTTTTGACAGTGTAGAATGGAATGATTTATTTAAAGTATTACAGAAATTTAAACTACTGTAAAAAATTATTAATTGGATTAGTGCACTATATAATGGACCATTAGCAATGGTAGCAATAAATGGATATATGTCAGATCACTTCAAATTGAACAGGTCAACTAGACAGGGATGCCCATTGTCCCCCTCACTGTTCACCTTAACTAGAGAAGGAAACTATGATAAAAGGAATAAGAGAAAGAATACAAAATCAGCCTATTCGCAGATGACATCATTGTATGTTTACCAGAATCAGATAGATCAGTGTCTTGCTGAAGAAACTTGCCCCCTCAGGGTTCTCCAGATGATAACCTCTTTCTTTCAGGTCACCACAGAGTTTCTTTCTGTTTCTCTTCCACACTGAGACTTCTTGCCAGTTTGTCCAGTTCAAGTTCCCAGCTGGTCTTGCTGTCTGAAACACTTTCAAGTTATCTGTGTGTGTGTGTGTGTGTGTGTGTGTGTGTGTCTCTCTCTCTCTCTCTCTCACACACACACACACACACACACACACACACACACACTGAGAGAAAACCTCTTTGACTCTCTCTGCTTGCAAAACCACATGATGCAATTACAACAGCAAACTCTCCTGCAGACAATATGCGGCTCCAACAATCCCTTTCACCTGTTACTTTGGTAAACAGCAATCCATGAGTGAAGTCCCTTGAGCATCCTTCAAAGCTCTTGCAAAGAACTGAAAGAAGCCACTATGTCTAGCATAAGCAGAGCTCAAGTACTTCAAATCACGTCTGTTTTAAAGTGTTTGCATATGACCTACTCTCACAAACCTTTCCCAATTTATCTCCCAAAAACTTTTCCATATACTCTGTCATACCTTCCCCTTTAAAAGTAATTTTAACTTTTGACTTTAAATTCAGTTATAACCAAACTGCCCTTAAGATGACTAAAGAGATAACAATATATAACGTTATAGTGAAGTAAAAAAGCTGCAAGTATTTTTACACATGATGAATTTTAAAATATTGACAAACAATCTGTTATCACATTATTTGTAACTGATATAATTAATTTGCAGATTATATACTTGTAATATTAAATTCCAATTTAACAATCTGTTTTTATTCTTCATTTTATTTAAAAACACCAGACGATTGTGTCAGTAAATATCACAATTGGTCCATGAGAGATGCCGAGATGTACAGCAAAATTCTGCAGAGCAAATATGAGAGACAACAGTTCTTTTTCAAGAATGAAAAGTTCCTTTGATGAACATTGAATTTTTTGAAAAGTCGGCAGCTGGATGGTCAATTTCATTATGTTTTTGCAATAAAACTGCACCTGCTGTTCCCTCACAAGCATCCACTGCTTAAGGAGATTTTAACACAGGGCAATGATATAGCATCTCCTTTAAATTTTCTAAAGCTGTCTGACAAACTTTAGTTCACACAAATTTCTCACCTTCCTTCAAAGGATTGGTTAAAGGAAGAGCAACCTCAGCAAAATTTCCTATAATATCCCGACATTCCTGAAAACCTTTGCACTGCCTTCTTGCAATTGGGAATAAGCAACTCAGAAATTGCATTCACCTGAGCTTGAATAGGTGCAACGTGGCCATGACCAATTCCATGACCCAAGTATGTTACAGTGGCATTTACAAATTGACACCTGCTAAATTAATAGTTACGTTTGCTTTGGATAATCTTGCAAACATTTTGTTCAATTCCCTTACATGTTCTTCCCATGTGTCATCAATATAACCATCAGTATGAGTTAACCCTTGGATAATCGAATTAATCATCCTCTGGAATGTTGCAGGGGCATTTTTCATGCCAAAAGGTAACATATTATACTCATATAAACCGGAATGAGTAACCAAAGCTGAAATATTCCTTCCACTCTCAGTTAAAGGCACACACCAGTTTCCCCACAACATATCCAACTTCGTAAGAAATTTAGCTTTCCCAATTTTATCAATACAGTCATCTATTCTCACAATAGGATAAGCTTCTATTTTAGTTATTTCATTAACCTTCCTGTAATCGGCACAGAACATTACAGTTCCATCTGGTTTCACCACCAGAATACAAGAACTCCAATCTGAGTTCCAAGGTCTAATATTATCATTTCTCAACATATGTTTTACCTCCTGATCCATGATTTTACTCTACTAAATGTTAATTCTGTATGGGTGTTGTTTTATGGGATTTGCTTCTCCCACATCCACATCGTGATAAATCACTGACGTCCTTTTTGGAACCCGAGGTAATAAATTTGTGTATTTCAAAATTAATTCTTTCAACTGCATCTGTTCTGACTTAAGATGACCTAACATTTCCTCCAAATTTTCCAAAATTGTTGAGTTAGACAGGCACCCAGGAACCATGGTTTCTTTAAGGTTACCCTCACAAGATTCTGTTTCCATAATCCTATGGTCCATGACTTCCTCAACCCTTCAACAACTAACAGCTCTGATACAGATTATTCTCCACTACCTTTACCCTCATCATAAGGTTTCACCATATTTATGTGACAAACCTGAGTTTTATTCCTTCGATCTGGAGTGTTAATACCATAGTTAACATCATTCAGTTTCGATATAACTAATCCTGCTCTCAAAGGATTGTCATGTGTGGAAACAAAATCAAAACTTTACTTCCTGTCCTAAAATTCCTCACTTGACCTTTCCTGTCAAATAAACGCTTCCTTTTACCCTGAGCCATTTCTAAATTCTCTTGAGCCAAAGTCCACACTTTTTGTCACCTATCGTTAAATTTAGAGACATAATCCAGCAAGACCAACTGCACATCCTCATGAACCCATTGTTCTTTTATCAACATTAAAGGGCCTCTAACCTGATGTCCAAACACAATTTCAAAAGGGCTGAAACCTAATGAATCCTGCACAACTTCCCTTGCTGCAAATAACAAGAAAGGAAAACCTTCATCCCAATCCCTTCCATTCTCCAGACAATAATTCCTCATCATATTTTGAAGAGTGGAATGAAACCTTTCCAAAGTTCCCTCAGTTTCAGGATGGCACGCAGATAAAGTGATCTGTTTTATTTCCAACTCATAAATTATCTGCTGAAACAACCCAGACATAAAGATATATCTTTGACAACTCTGAATCACTCTCGGTAATCCAAAAAAGGTGAAAAATTTTTCCAGAATCTTTACCACAATTGTGGCTTTAATATTCCTTAATGGTCTAGCCTCTGGAAATCTTGATGCTGTACACATAATAAGTACTGATTCCCAGACATAGTTTTAGGCAGGGGACCTACACCATCCACAATAACCCTTGTGAAAGGTTCCTCAACAACAGGAATAGGTTACAATGGATCCACTGGAGAACCCTGCTTAGGTTTCCCCACAACATGACAAAAATGACATGTCTGGCACCAATTTGCAACATCCTTCCTCAAACCAGGCCAGAAAAATGGTCTCAAAATCTTATCCATGGTTTTCCTTACACCAAGATGACCACCCAAAGGTGTACTGTGGTCTAGATTCAATATTTCATTCTGGTTATTTCAAGGAAGAACCACCTGATGAATTACACCATCCCCACCCCCCCCCCCAACTCTTCATTAGCTGGAATATCAAGACGTCTCCATTTTCTCATCAACAATTCACCTTTTTAAGTAATATCCCTAAACCATTTCTTTATTCTCCTGTTCACTTATGCTTTATTCCATAAGACAACAAGATCTATTTCTTTTTTCTGTTGCTGAATTAATGTTTTCACTGACAAAGAAAAATGTTTACTCTCAAAATTACCCTGCTCTTTCAAAACTATTTCAGAAGCCCTGGGCAAGTCTCTATCAACTGGATTTTCCTCAGCTCTCATCACTTTCTAAGTCACAGAACTTGTTACAGCACATACAGGATATATCTCACAATCCTTTTCAACCTCATCCTTACCAGGCTGATCTTTATCCTCTGCCAAATCATTCCCTAATAAAAATGACACCCACTGCATAGATAACTTTGAAATTACTCCTACTACAACAGGTCCTTTAAATAATTCTGAATTGACCATAGTATTGTGAAGAAATATTGACTCTACCACACCTCCAACCCCTTTAATCAAAGTGTCTCCCCTGTGTCAGTCCTTTGATCCAGACTTAAAATACTTTCCAAGAACAATGACTGAGCAGCCCCAGTGTCTCTAAGAATTTTAACTGGAACCTGTGATTCTCCCACTTTTACTGAAACCAAGCCCTCTGACACAAAAGGTTTGAAAACATCCATGACACCCTTTACAGGTTTGGAACATCTGCTCTCCTTAAATTCCACTCTTTGAATACATGTTTCTGGTAAAACCTCCTTTTCTTGTCTCTTTTCAATACTAGACAATTCACAATAACAGGTCCAGGTTTCTTACAAAAATGACATACAAATCCAGAAGTTCTGTCCTTTCCCACCTTACCTTCATCTTTTCTCTTAATATTCTCTCCAGACTTAATTTCAAGTTTACTCGTCTGCTCCACACTAACCCGATGAACAGGCTTATTCATCTTTTACACATTAACTTTCTGAAAATTCCGAGTATTCTGAAATACACCTTGGTGAAGTCGGGCAAATTTGTCTGCTAATTTAGCCATTTGCCACCACGTCCCCATATCTCTCTCATCCAGGTATAATTTAATCCCATTTGGAACACACCTTTTAATTTCCTCAATGAACATCAATTCTCTCAATCTGACAAAATCATTATTTATTCCTTTTGAGGCGCACCAATGGTCAAAACAGACAGATATTTTCAGAGTGAAATCCACACAAGATTAATTCCATGATTCCATAAAACTCCTACATTTTTGTCTATATGCTTCTAGAAACAACTCATAAGCTTTCAATACTGCTTGTTTAACAGGATCATAATTTGCCACTTGCTCTGTAGTCAAGCTAGAGGATGCAATTTGTGCTTTTCCCTTCAATACACTTTGGAGCATGAGAGACCATTTTCCTTTTGGCCATCGATAGACGTCAACAATCCATTGCTGATGGCCTAAAACTATTTACAAAAGAACCAATCCGACCATCATTTTCACCACAAACACGTTTCTTTCGAGCTCCAACCATAGCACTAACACTAACCCTCCTAATATGAATACCCTTCCCCAGACCATATGCAATTCTAAACCTCAATTTAGGCCTACCATTTATTTCAGCCACCTCAAGACTAACAGTCGATACAATCTTAGCCTCAGAGTGAGCCTCAAACTCAAACTGTGCTTTTATAGGAGCCCTACCCACAGTAGCACAAACTATTTCCTTTGTAATTACTCTTGGGTTTATGCTTTTATATTGTACCTTGTACAAGGCACAAGGACTGCCTAAAGAAATCTCTTGGTGCCTGCCACATTGACCACCGCCAGTTGGCTAATATCGCCTCAAACCGTGCATCTTGGCGCCTCATAGTTCGGCGGGCAGCAACCTCCTTTGAAAAAGACCACAGAGCCCACCTCACTGAAAAAACACAAAGGAGGAAAAATCCAACACCCAACCCCAACCAACCAATTTTCCCTTGGAAACGCTGCAACCGTGTCTGCCTGTCCCGCATCGGACTTGTCAGCCACAAATGAGACTGCAGCTGACGTGGACATTACCCCTCCATAAATCTTCGTCCGCGAAGCCAAGCCAAAGAAAGAAGAATTCTTTTATCTATAATTATCCTAACAGGTGGATTTACCTTCTATACATCTAACTTATCCCAAGAAGCCATCTGATTAATTCTTCCAAGCTAAACCCTTGCCATAATATGATATATCTCAACACTAGGAGAAACCATTTGAGCCCCCTCTGCTCCCACGCAAGGAGAATCAGAACAAGCTTCAGGTTTTAATATAGAATACGCTGCAGGACCATTCACCCTATTCTTCTTCACAGAATAAACAGATCTTATTAAAAATATTGCTGCTCTGGCCCATGGTAGACATATCGGCTCCAGAGCTTTAGAGGAGTACCCAAAAGACTTCACTAATGGATTGTTGTTTACAAAAGGCAATAGGTGATAGAGCACATTGGAGCCACTGTCTTCTGGAAGAGAACTTTCTATTCTGAGACGGTCATGTGATTTTGCATGCAGAGAGAATCAAACAAGATTTCTCTCACAGATCACTTGTGCAGTCTTTCAGCCAGCAGACAGCAGCTGGGACTCGAACAGTACAAGCTGGCTAGCTTAAGGAAAGCCCAGTTGTAAGACGACCTAGTCAAACCCCTTGTGGTTCTTGCAAGAGGAGAGGACTGGCTGTCTAATGTTTCACTTGGAATAACGGAAACAAAAAGGAACTCTTGTGTTGACCTGAAAGAAAGATGTTATCATCTGGAGAACACTGAAGGGGCAAGTTTCGTCAGCAAGATACTGAAGTGGATGATTAAAAAGGAACAACATATCTCTCTCTGAAAACCAACAAGAACCTTCCTGAGTGGTAACCATTTACCTTTCAAGTGTCAAAGTCTGGTGAACTTTCTAAATGTTACATTCTGTGCACAGTATAAGAATGACCTTCAACCCGTTGTTACGGGGTCCAGAAGACCCTAATAACCAGAAGCAATAGATATGCACCAACACAGGGTCACTTAAACAAAGGTAGTTTTTAATTACAATTGAATAAGAAAACAGAATTAAACTTTAACTTATAACTTATCCAACTTCCTTAACCTACCTAACCTACTTAATCCCCCCTCTAGTACTAAGCGCAGGTGTGTCTAATGAATATTTAAGATTTGAAAAGTTCTTTGGATCACAATCCAATCTCTCGGGTTGCAGGCAATTCTTGTAGAAGTTAACATTAACAAAGTTCACTTGGCTTTGGTGTTTAACAGGCAAATGGTTACCACTATGGAGGGTTTTTGCTGGTTTTCAGAGGGAGATTCCTTTTCCAGGACATCCCAACTGATTCCTTCTCAATCTGTCTTGCTGACGAAACTTGCCCTCTTCAGGTCTTTCTTTCAGGTCACCTTTCAGCCGCCAGTCTTCTACTTTGACCAGACAGCCTTTCAAAGTCTGCCAGCTTATCCTTCTGGCATTGATTTCTGTCTCTCTCTCTGTTTCACACCTGTGAGAAGCAGAGGTGCCTTCACAGATTTCACTCGAGACAAAAATTGAGAAAAGAGAACATTTATTTTACAACAATGCAAAGTTGGGTGCGTCCCCTTACCCTGGGAATACACACAGATACTGGGGATTACCCAACTTTTTCTACATTCCATTTCAGTACAGAGGAACCTTCCCCCTTAACATTCTTCTGCCTCCTGGATTGGTTTAGCATTCGGTAATGCTGCCTAGGTGTATTCTAACATCTTATCAGTTTATGTGCCTTTCTGCAAACTTGTTTCCCAGGAAGTGTCATGTCTTTGATCTTACTCATTAATCAACCCCCAGGACTTTGCTAAATCGATCTACTTGCTATCCTGTTTTTGAAGACCCCTATTGTATTCTTCTTGCTCAATCCTTCCTCATATTCCATTCTTACTTCACCCTTATTTAACCCATCATAATTCATTCTTAATTAGCACTTGCTTGACTCCCCACATTCCATTATCGCTTACACACCCTCGCTCTCTGAGAGCAAAACTGTTCTCCTCTGCCTACAAAGATCATATGCTCTCCCAGTCAAGCTGCTCTCGATTCTTTGTTGCCTCTTGCAAAAACATTCTGCAAATGTCCTGCAAATATTCTGTGTTTTAAAATGTGTGTGTGCAAACTGCTCTAACAATTCCTCCCAAACCACCTCTAAATACCCTGTCAGACCTTCCTCCTTTAATGGGAATTTTAACACGAGTTAAATTTAGTTATAACTAAACAGTCTTTAAATCACTAAACAGATAACAAGACACAATATATAACATGTTTTCATAACACGTAACATGTAATTCAATTTCAAGAGTTTTTCTATAAATGAGCAATTTTAACACCTTGACAAACAATCGGCAATCACATTATTTACACCTCTGATATGGTTAATTTGCAGATCATATTCTTGTAATATCAAACTCCAGTTTAACAATCTTCTGCTTTTATTCTTCATTTTATTCAAATCACTCGAGGATTGTGTTCAGTGAATATAACAATTTGTTCATGAGAGGTACCAAGATATACGTCAAAATTCTGCAGAGCAAATATGATCGCTGACAGTTCTTTTTCAATAGTGGAATAGTTCTTTTGATGAACATTGAATTTTTTTGAAAAGTAGGCAACTGGATGGTCAATTTCATTATGTTTTTGCAATAAAACTGCACCTGCTGTTCCCTCACTGGCATCCACTGCTACAGAAAATGGTCTGTCAAAATCAGGAGATTTTAACACAGGGCAATGGCATAGCGTCTCCTTTAGATTTTCTAACGCTGCCTGACAATATTAAGTCCACACAAATGTTTCCCCTTTCTTCAAACGATTGGTTAAAGGAAAAGCAACCTGAGCAAAATTTATGCAAAATTTCCTGTAAATTCCTGCCATTCCTTAAAACTTTCTCACTGCTTTCTTGCCATTGAGCAAAGGAAACTTAGAAATTGCATTCACCTTAGCTTGAATAGGTGCAACTTTACCATGGCCAACTACATAACCCAAATATGTCACAACGGCCTTTGCAAATTGACTCTTGCTAAATTAACAGTTTAAGTTTGCTTTGGATAATCTTGCAAACAATTTGTCCAATTGCCTTAGATGTTCTTCCCATGGGTCACCTTTTGTGACCAAGTCGTCATCTGTATGTGTTAACCCTTGGATTCCAGAATTAATCATCCTCTGGAATGTTGCAGGGGCATTTTTCATGCCAAAAGGTAACACATTTGTGTATTTCAAAAGTAATTCTTTCAAATGCATCTGTTCTAATCTGGCCTAATCCAAATTTTCCAAAATGGTTGCGTTAGACAGGCACACAGGAACCATGGTTTCTTTAAGGTTACCCTCACAAGATTCTGTTTTCATAATCTCATGATCCACCACTTCCTCCACTCTCTCAACAGCCAACACCTCTGATACAGATTGTTCTCCACAACCCTTATTCTCATAATAAAGTTTCATTAACAATTCACCCTCCGAGTCATATCCACAAGCCACTTTTTAATCTCCTGTTCAGTTACTGCTTTCTCACTGAAGCTAACAAGATCTGCATCTATTTTCTGTTGTTGAATTCACTCTTCCCTTGACAAAGAGAAATCCTTCCTCTCACATTGACCCTGCCCTTTCAGAAGAACTGGGCAAATCTCTATCAACTGGATTTTCTTCAGCTGTCATCGTTTCCTTTAGACCGAGTTACCGAACATGCAAGATGTATCTCACCATCCTCTCTGACCACATCCTTAGTAGGCCGATTTGTCAATCTTAAAACTGTCCCAACTTTATCCTTTGTCAAATCATTCACCAACAAAAATGAGACACCTTTGACTAATTTTGAATTTAGCACAACCTTGTGAAGCGATATTGACTCTACCTCACCTCCAACACCTTTAATCAAAGTTGTCTCCCTTGTGTCAGTCCTTTGATCCACAGTTAAAACACTTTCTAACAACAATGACTGAGCAACCCTAGTATTTCTAAAACTTTTAAATGGAACCTGTAGTTCTCCTTCATGAAAAGCAGGCAATAAATTTACCTCTCTCCTATCCAAAAACCTCTCCCCAGGAGTTACACCCTCAGTTCTCATACTTACTTTTATCTCCAGTCTTAACTTTTCCAATTGAAACTCTCTGTCCCTTTCAGCTATCTCGAACTCACATTTCCTCTGTTTTCCTGTATCCTCTGCCACATATATCCTTTTTCCTCTTTCTTCCTGCACCCTCCATTTCTCCAATTCCAATTCAAAACTTCTATCCTCTAGAAAATCTTCGGTCTTTCTGAACAAATTTACCCTCACCTATCTCAGATTTCACTATAATCCTCTGTATTTGTACTTTTCTCATCCAATATTTAACTTCAGCAATTCTCAGTGCCTCAGAAATAGCCACCAGTTCCTCTTTTCTCCTGCTCTTCAGGTGATGGTTGTAACAAGAATGTATCAACTTCCATTGGTGCTGTTTTTCCAGGCACCAGCTCTAAGTTCGCTTGCTAAAATAGCAAAAATTCCAGACACAATAGCTTGCAAAAAAAACCGATCGACTAATAAATCAATGTTCAAATCCAAAACGACGAACCCCCATAAAATTTTACGGAGTCCAGAGGACCCAAAATCCAGCAGCAATAGATATGCACCAACACAGGGTCACTTAAACAAAAGTAGTTTTAAATTACAAATGAACAAGAAATCTTAACTTATACCTTAGCCAACTTCCTTATCCTACCTAACCTACTTAATCTTCCCTCTAATACTAAGCGCAGGTATGTGTAATGTGATCTTTGGATCACATTCCAACCTCCCTGATTGCAGGCAATTCTTAAACTGTCCACAGAAGTTAGAATTAACAAAGTTCACCCGTCTTTGGTGCCTAACAAGGCAGATAGTTACCACTCAGGAGGGTTCTTGCTGGATTTCAGACAGAGATTCCTTTTCCAGGACATCCGCAACTGATTCCTTCTCAATCAGTCTTGCTGACGAAACTTGCCCCCTTCAGGGTTCTCCAGATGATCCTCTTTCTTTCAGTTCACCTTTCATTCCACCAATCTCCTCCTTTGACCTGGTAGCCTTTCAAAGTTTGCCAGCTTTGTCCTTCCGGATCTGATTTCTGTCTCCTCTCTCTCTGTTTCACACCCTCCCTCTCTGAGGGCGAAACTGTTCTCCTCTGCCTGCAAAAATCACATACTCTCCCTGGCAAACTGCTCTCGATACTTTGTTGCTTCCTGCAAAAAGCATTCTGCAAAAGTCCTGCAAATATTCTGTGTTTTAAAATGTGTGTGCAAGCTGCTCTAACCATTGCTCCCAAATTACCTCTACATACTCTGTCACACAGTGAACTTGGAGGAATGAGAAGTGAGATTGGACTGTGAACCAAACAACCTTTCTGAACTTACACACACATTACATACACGTGCGTTTAGAAATAGAAGGAGCTTTTCTTTTGTTAATTAACTCAATAGAGATAAGTTAAACTTTGATTTATTTTTATGTTTCCAGATAATTAAAAGCAACTTTTGTTTAAGTAACCATTTGTCTTGGTGAATATCTATTGCTGCTGGGTTTTGGGGTCTTCTGGGCTTTTAACATCTAAAACATTACATTGCCTTCTTTCTGGGACAGCTATCCCTCTCAATGGGACACCTTCAAAATTCCCTCTGGGCCACCCCTGCCCCTTTCTGGGAGACCGGTCCCTCTCTCTCTGTCTCATTCTGGTACATCTCCGTATCTTCCTCTCTCTCCCTTTCTGGCACATCTCCCTGTCTCTCTGGCACACCACTCGCTCCTTCTCCCTCTCTGGCATCCCACTCTTCTTCTCTTCTCCCTTTCTGACAACCCTCTTTCCCTGTCTCTCTTGCACCCTTCTCCCCTCCTATTGGTTGAGGTTTTTCTGATTATTTTATGAGTGATTTTCCAGCCTCGAACTCAGTTTCCAACTTTATCCGTGTCAATGTTCACATGGTCGGCCTTGACCACAATTCACATTGTCCATTTGATGCCGTCTCTGGAGAGTTCAAGCACTTTGTATCTCCCTTCCTCCTCAAACCCTTTATTCAACCCTGGACCTTTAACTCATCGTAATTACACAGGACACTGAAGATGTTCACAGCAAAGGGACGGATCGTAGGTCAGGATTTTGTGGGTTATCACAGCTCGGCGGCCAGAGCTCGAGCTGTTTCATATCCATGACTTTACCTGGTGGGGATGAGTTGGGCCCCCCCTGCCCCTTCCTACAACATTAGGGTGGGGCGGTGAGACATAACTGTCTACTTATAGTCATGTTCCCATGGATTTGTGCAGGAATCTTTGTCAAGGTGGGAGCAATAAGCAGGCAGGGGCCTGAATGAAAAGGCAGGTGAGGGAAGAAGGGGCAAGGAGAGGAGCACAGACCAACAGGTGACCATAAGATATAGCAGCACAAGTAGGTCATTCGGCCCATCAAGTCCATCCCGACATCCATCATGAGCTTATCCATTTCCCCCTCAGCCCCACTCTCCTGCCTTCTCACCATAACCTTTCACGATTTAAAAAAATTTAGACATACAGCACGATAAGAAGACATTACACCCGTTGGGTCCGTCCTACCCAATTTACACCCCATTACCCTTCAAACTCCAATATATTCTGAAGGGAGGGAGGAAACCCACAAAGACACAGGGAGAATGTACAAATACCTTACAGTCAGAGCTGATTCAAACCCAGTACCGGTCGCTGGCTCTATATGAGTGTTGCACTAACTGCTCACCCAATCCATATCCCTTCATTCCCCTCTCATCCAGGGTCCTGTCCAAATTTTACTTAAATGCAATAATCAAGCCAGCATTCACCACTTCAGCTGTCAGCTCATTCCACTCTCCCACCACTCTCTGTGCGAAGAATTTCCCCAAAAGTTTCCATTTATAATTTCACCTTTCACCCTTGACCCATGCCCTCTGGTTGATGTGTCAAATATACTCAGTGGGTTAAAAGCCTGCTTGCCTTTATTCAATCTAAACCATTGATAATTCTGAGTCCAATGAAGCAGAGTGGTGCAGCGGAAGCGTGCTGGGCCCATAACCCAGACGTCGATGGATTGAAACCATCCTCTGCCTGTTATTCTTTGGGACCCATGGTTGGTGTTGAGGTTAGCACAACTCTTTTACGGTGCCAGATACTAGGCCCGGGATTCAAATCACACGCTGTCTATAAGGAGTTTGTACGTTCTCCCCGTATCTAAGTGGTCTGCCCCAGGGTCTCTGGTTTCCTCCCATCATTTGAAACGTAGTGGGGGTGTAGGTTAATTGGGTGTAAATTGGGTGGAACAAACTCATGGGCCGATGGCCTGTTACTCCTCTAACATATACATATCTATCATCCTGAATCGTTGTCTGGCTTTTACTTCCGATGGAAGCTGTGCGACCTGTTGGGGTTCCCCAGTGGGTGGAAGGTCACAGCAGTGTCAACCTTTGGTGGATGCTGTCTCCCCCTACTGGTCTCTGCCAGCCCTGCAGGGTAATGGCTGATTGAAAGGGTGATCCAAAGAGGTTGTTTCCAATATAAACTTTATATTTAACTATTTACATTTAGATATACAGCGTGGTAACAGCCCCTTGTGACGCACAAGCCCGAGCCACCCAATTGCTCCTGTTAGAATATATATGGATTAAATATGTCTTCAAAAGTATTTGATTGTGGGGGTTTGGTTTAAGTTACTCTTCACAAACAGTGTAACATTTCGCAAAAGGACTCGCATTTAAAATGGATCAACTTTGCTGAAGTGAGATATTGTGTCACCAGTGACATTGTAGAGAAAATGGAACTGCTTGGAGTGGACTTCAACAGGAGGGGCAAATGGAAGATCATGTTGATCATGGCCAGGCTCAGATATTGATAATATCTTTCGAAAATTGAGTTTCGGCGCCTATAAGAGGTCTCTTCGATTTTACAAGCGGGGAGGAAAAAACTGACAGCTGATTTCTCTTTTGGAGAGAGAGTGAAAGAGAGAGAAAGAGTGAGAAGGAGAGTGAGAATGATAGAGAAGGAAAGAGAGAGAGAGAGAAGTCAGTTGCAGAGTATCTGTTGAGGCTGCAAATTGACAAGCTGGCAGCTTGGGAAAAAACACCATTTTGAAGACGGGTCGTGGATTCTGAGTTCAGCCTGTTGAAAAACTTTATAGTCCTGACAAGACAAAATTGCTGGCAAGAATGTTTGTCCTGAAATAAGGGAAACAAGAGGAATTCTGTGGTGACCTGGAAGAAGAGATTATCGTTTGAAAATCCCAATTGGGGCAAGTTTCTTCGGCAAGACATTGACGTGGCTGATTGGAGGAAATCAGTTTGTGTGTGGTCAATGAGCGACAAATGTCTCTCTGAAGCGAACAAGAACCTTCCTGAATGGTAACCACTTAACTTTAGGCACCAGATTCTGGTGGAAATTTTAAAGGTTAAATTCTGTGTACAGTATGAGAATTGCCTAATAGCAGTGAACTTGGAGAAGGGAAACGTGAACCGGAAAACTTTCTTGAACTTGTACCCTTTACATACACGTACACTTAGAACTAGAAGGGGGTTCATTTAGGTTAAGTGAAAACTAATGAGTATTAGATGTATATTGTTATTATGTTGAAAGGAAATTAAAACCAACTTTTGTTCAAGTAACCATTGTATTGGTGAATTTCTATTCCTGCTGGATTTCGGGGTCCTCTGGGCTCATAACACTATCAATTAATCTCCACCCTTGGCAGGTTTTGAACGGTGGGAGGTAACTGTAGCACATCAAAACTGCCTATACAGACACGGGGAGAAGGTAGAAACATCTTAATGACAGCGGTGGTTCGAACCAAGGTCCTGAATTCTGGCGCTCTAAGTGTTGCACTATTCGCTAGTCTCACCGTGCCTCCCCTTTACATTTGAACCCAGTCCATATCCCGTCATCCCCATCTCATCCTAAATGTCCAAATTTTAATGAAGTGTTAAATTCAAGCCAGCATTCAGCACTTCAGCTGGCAGATCATTCAACACTCCCACCACTCTCTGAGTGAAGTTCCCCGAAAGATCCCTTTCAAAATTTCACCTTTCACCCTTGACGCATGCCCTCTGGTCCTTGTATCAAATATCTTTGGCTTGGCTTCGCGGACGAAGATTTATGGAGGGGGTAAAAAAGTCCACGTCAGCTGCAGGCTCGTTTGTGGCTGACCAGTCCGATGCGGGACAGGCAGACACGATTGCAGCGGTTGCAAGGGAAAATTGGTTGGTTGGGGTTGGGTGTTGGGTTTTTCCTCCTTTGCCTTTTGTCAGTGAGGTGGGCTCTGTGGTCTTTTTCAAAGGAGGCTGCTGCCCGCCAAACTGTGAGGCGCCAAGATGCACGGTTTGAGGCGTTATCAGCCCACTGGCGGTGGTCAATGTGGCAGGCACCAAGAGATTTCTTTAGGCAGTCCTTGTACCTTTTCTTTGGTGCACCTCTGTCACGGTGGCCAGTGGAGAGCTCGCCATATAATACGATCTTGGGAAGGCGATGGTCCTCCATTCTGGAGACGTGACCCATCCAGCGCAGCTGGATCTTCAGCAGCGTGGACTCGATGCTGTCGACCTCTGCCATCTCGAGTACCTCGACGTTAGGGGTGTGAGCGCTCCAATGGATGTTGAGGATGGAGCGGAGACAACGCTGGTGGAAGCGTTCTAGGAGCCGTAGGTGGTGCCGGTAGAGGACCCATGATTCGGAGCCGAACAGGAGTGTGGGTATGACAACGGCTCTGTATACGCTTATCTTTGTGAGGTATTTCAGTTGGTTGTTTTTCCAGACTCTTTTGTGTAGTCTTCCAAAGGCGCTATTTGCCTTGGCGAGTCTGTTGTCTATCTCATTGTCGATCCTTGCATCTGATGAAATGGTGCAGCCGAGATAGGTAAACTGGTTGACCGTTTTGAGTTTTGTGTGCCCGATGGAGATGTGGGGGGGCTGGTAGTCATGGTGGGGAGCTGGCTGATGGAGGACCTCAGTTTTCTTCAGGCTGACTTCCAGGCCAAACATTTTGGCAGTTTCCAACCGCTCAGTCCAAGATTTCGCCCTGCTCCAGCTCCCTCAACAGCCCCTAAGGCTAGAGCTGGATGAGGTTCCCACCCTGGATGAGACATATAAGGCAATCGAACAACTGAAAAGTAGCAAAGCAGCAGGTATGGATGGAATCCCCCCAGAAGTCTGGAAGGCTGGCGGCAAAACTCTGCATGCCAAACTGCATGAGTTTTTCAAGCTTTGTTGGGACCAAGGTAAACTGCCTCAGGATCTTCGTGATGCCACCATCATCACCCTGTACAAAAACAAAGGCGAGAAATCAGACTGCTCAAACTACAGGGGAATCACGTTGCTCTCCATTGCAGGCAAAATCTTCGCTAGGATTCTACTAAACAGAATAATATCTAGTGTCGCCGAGAATATTCTCCCAGAATCACAGTGCGGCTTTCGCGCAAACAGAGGAACCACTGACATGGTCTTTGCCCTCAGACAGCTCCAAGAAAAGTGCAGAGAACAAAACAAAGGACTCTACATCACCTTTGTTGACCTCACCAAAGCCTTCGACACCGTGAGCAGGAAAGGGCTTTGGCAAATACTAGAGCGCATCGGATGTCCCCCAAAGTTCCTCAACATGATTATCCAACTGCACGAAAACCAACAAGGTCGGGTCAGATACAGCAATGAGCTCTCTGAACCCTTCTCCATTAACAATGGCGTGAAGCAAGGCTGTGTTCTCGCACCAACCCTCTTTTCAATCTTCTTCAGCATGATGCTGAACCAAGCCATGAAAGACCCCAACAATGAAGACGCTGTTTACATCCGGTACCGCACGGATGGCAGTCTCTTCAATCTGAGGCGCCTGCAAGCTCACACCAAGACACAAGAGAAACTTGTCCGTGAACTACTCTTTGCAGATGATGCCGCTTTAGTTGTATCAAATATACTCAATGGGTAAAAGGCCTGCTTGCATTTATTCAATCTACACCACTGATAATTCTTTGTATAATTTAGCAGAGTGGCGCAGAGGAAGCGTGCTGGGCCCATAACCCAGAGGTCAATGGATCGAAACCATCCTTTGCCAGATATTCTTTGGGAATATGTTGAGGTTAGCACATCTCTTTTACAGCTCCAGAGTCTGGGTCCATGTTTCGAATCACGCGCTCTCTGTATAGAATTTGTATGTTCTCCCCGTGTCAGAGTGGTTTTCCCCCGGGTCTCTGGTTTCCTCCAACCATTTGGAAAGTATAGGGGGTGATGTTGCGATGATGTTTAAAGGAAATTTAAAACAATGTTTGTTTAATTAACCATTGTCTTAGAAACATAGAAACATAGAAGATAGGAGCAGGAGTAGGTCATTCGACCCTTCGAGCCTGCTCCGCCATTCAACGAGATCATGGCTGATCTGAAAGTTCAGTACCCCGTCCCCACCTTCTCTCCGTAACCTTTAATACCCTTATACTGAAGAAATAGATCTAATTCCCTCTTAAATAGATTTAATGAACCTGCCTCTACTGCCCTCTGTGGCAATGAATTCCACAGATTCACTACCCTCTGGGTAAAGAAATTCCTCCTCACCTTGGTCCTAAATGTTTTGCCTATTATCCTCAAACCATGGCCCCAGGTTCTGGATTTTCCCATCCTTGGAAACATCCCATATTCATCCATTCTGTCCAGTCCTGCCAGAATTTTATATGACTCTATGAGATCCCCTCTCAATCTTCTAAACTCCAGTGAGTACAATCCCAATTTGCGCAATCTTTCCTCCTAAGTCATTCCTGCCATTCCAGGTATCAGCCTGGTGAATCGCCTATGCACTCCCTCCATTGCAAGAATATCCTTTCTTAGATAAGATGACCAAAACTGCACACAATACTCCAGGTGGGGTCTCACCAAGGCCCTGTACAATATCCATATTGTAGTGCATTTGCCATGGATCTGCCCAGTCCCTCAATTTATCCAAATCACACTGGAGCTTCCTGACCCCCTCTTCCGTGCACACAACCCCTCCTAGCTTAGTGTCATCTGCAAATTTGGAGATATTACATCCAATCCCCTCATCCAGGTCATTAATGTAAATTGTGAACAGCTGGAGCTGGGGTCCGAGTACAGATCCCTGTGGTACCCCACTGGTCACCGCATTCCACTCAGAAAACGAGCCATTTATCCCAACTCTCTGTCTTCTACCTACCAGCCAGTTCTCAATCCACATCAATACTTTTCCCCTAATCCCATGAGCCTTGATTTTGGAAGTCAGTCGTTTATGCAAGGCCTTATCGAAGGCCTTTTGGAAGTCCAGGTACACCACATCCACTGGCTCTCCCCCATCTATTTTACCTGTCACCATCTCAAAGAATTCCAATAGATTTGTCAAGCACGATTTACCTTTTGTAAATCCATGTTGACTCCGTCTGATCCCTTCTCTGCTAGTCATATGCTCCGCTATTACATACTTAATAATGGATTCCATCATTTTGCCCACTATTGATGTAAGGCTCACAGGCCGATAATTCCCCGCTTTTTCTCTACCCCCCCTTTTTAAATAGTGGGGTAACATTATCTATCCTCCAATCATGGGTACTGAACCTGAGTCTATCGAGTTCTGGAAAATAATTCTTAAAGCATCTGCTATCTGAATGGCCACTTCCTTGAGTACCCTAGGATGTAGATTATCAGGCCCTTGGGATTTATCGGCCTTCAATCCCATCAATTTCCCCAAGACCATGTCCTTAGAGATACTGATTTCTTTCAGTTCCTCCCTTGCATTAGTCTCTATGTTTCCCAACATCCTTGGGAGGTTATTTGTATCCTCTCTTGTAAAAACAGAACTAAAGTAAGAATTTAATTGGTCTGCCATTTCCTTATTCCCCATTATATATTCCCCTGATTCCGACTGCAAAGGACCTACTCTGGATTTCACCAATCTTTTCCTCTTGACATATTTATAAAAGCTTTTGCAGTCGGTTTTTATATTTGCCGCAAGCTTACTTTCGTAATTTATTTTTGCTCTCTTGATTAATCCCTTTGTCCTCCTTTGGTGCATCTTGAACTGCTCCCAGTCTTCGGTTGCGGTACTTTTTTTGGCCAATTGATATGCTCTCTTTTTGGACCCAATGCTGTCTCTAATTTCCCTTGTTATCCACGGTTGAGTCACCTTTTTTGGTTTATTTTTATGCCAAACCGGTATAAACGATTTTTGCAATTTATCCATTAGATCTGTGAATGCTTTCCAATGTCTATCCACAGTCAACCCCCCCCATAAACACCACCCAATCAATCTTACTCAACTCCCGTCTCATACCATCAAAATTCCCTTTATTTAAATTCAGGACCTTAGTCTCGGTTTTAATTTCATCACTCTCCATGTCGAGTGAGAATTCGATCATATTGTGATCGCTCCTACCCAAAGGGCCTCACACAACAAGATTGTTGATTAGCCCCTTATCATTGCATAATACCCAATCTAAAATGGCTTGCTCCCGAGTTGGTTCCTCGACATATTGCTCTAGATAACCGTCATGTAAACATTCAAGGAATTCCTCCTCCTCAGTATTTTTACTAGTTTGACTAGTCCAATCTACATGCAAATTAAAGTCTCCCATGATGACGGCTGTTCCCTTATTGCACGCTTCTCTAATTACTCTTTTAATTAATTCCCTCACCTCTACACTACTATTTGGAGGCTTATATTGTAAGGTAAAACATCATGAGATGGGAATGTGTAAGGAGTTACCCTGTACAGGGCTGTAACAAGAAGGGGAGGTGTCCTTGTACTCCTGTTAGGTAAAACATCATGAGATGGGAATGTGCAGGGCTGTAACAAGATGTGAATGCATCCTTGTACTTACAAGATAAGAGAGACATTGATGGATTGAGAGGCAGGAAGCTAGCAGGGAAAGGATAGCAACAGTTTTAGTCATTGGACAAGTAATGATATGATGATGTTCTAAGCACATATCCAAGGGTATAAAAAATCACCATTTTGCTGATAACGGCAGAATGCATTCTCCGACTAACATGGTTAGTCGCAAGTGTTACAATCCGGTAATAAAGAACAAAGAACCCTGATTTCGACTCAGCCTGGTGTTTGTCTCACTCATTCATGAACAAAGCAGACCTAACAATTTGGTGACCCCGACGTGATGGGTGAGTGAACACTGGACGACGGTTTCTGTTTTTTCTGACAATCATCTCAGCCGGCTGATAAAAAGGTCCAGAGAAGCCTGTTTTAACAAAATTCTCTTTTTTTAAAAATCTTTATGATTGTCAGTAAGAACTGGAGATCGGACAAATTAGAGGACCACAATTGAAGGTCGCATGCCAGGATTGTAACACGTAACTGATTACAGACAAGATAAAAGTCCTTAAGGTGTTTGAATGACATTTATTAAGTGCTTCGCAAGAAACTACTAGAGTTTAAAAGTCTTTATTGTGTCGTTGCAAAGTCCAATAGAGTGAGAAGGTGGTCTATAAACAATTGAGGACCTGAGTTTTCTGCCCTAAACTGGTTATTAAGAGGAGAAATCTCCCACGTGAAGGTTGGGCTTTGAAAGAAAACAAAGGTTCAGGCTTATTGGCCTCAATTGTATCTGAGAGACTGACTTATAAATGTCCGGTAGGTATGATAATGTCTGTACACTTGAGAAGTTAAGAATTTATTTCCCCAATTCGCCGTGGTGGAATACCACAACAGACACTGGAGACCTTGAGACAACAAAAAAAGTACTCAGGGACGCCTGCCTGGTGAACAAGAACGACGACAGAAGGCTGCGACAGCTGTGTCCGGATCAGGTAGGAGATATTAATGAAAAAGTTGATAAACTCCTAAGAGACACCCGGTTTATTCGAAATACTTTTGATAAGTTAAATGAGGGTATTCCCAACATCACCAAGGAGATAAAGTTACGTAAATTCATAGATTGGTACAGGGAAACAGGACAAAAGTATAGCCCAAATATTTGGTTTTCTAGTTGTAATTTAACTTTCAGACCCCTTTGGGAAAACAGAGAGTGGAAAACGAGCAATCAGAGTATACAGGACAGTCTGAAGTCAATTGGAGGACAAGACTTAGAGACTGTTCCTTTAAAAGATATTAGTCATCCAGCTTGCAAGGAGACATTTTTAAAAGCAATTTTCGTTGACATAGATCCCCTAAACGGACAAGAACCTAAATTAAAACAGGCATTAGAAAGCGGTCCCGCAGCTATGGCTGTACAGTTGCCTGCTAAGACTTTTGACCAAGTTATTAAGGAAATTAATCAGGAATTAGAGGAGCGAAATACCAGTAATGCGGCATTGGAAAAACAAAAATGCTCCGAAAATGTGTAGACCGCTGGAGGAAGAGGGGTTGGTTACCCGGGGGCACTGAGATGTTCCTGACAGGTGAGGGAAACAAAAGTTTAAAGCGTAGTGTCTTAGATAAGCTGGAAGAAACAAAACACAGAAGGGAAAGGAAAAGTGCCTGTTTCCAGTTTCCAGCCACGAAGTGTCCGGGTTTGCTCTCTCCCTCCCTCCTTTCACCCTCCCCTCTCTCTCTTCTCTCCCCCTCTCTCTCTTCTCCCCCCCCTCCTCTCTCACCCACTCCCCCTCCCAATCCCAATCTGTGGCGGTGCTGCCCTGAAATCCCCAGGTTGGGCAGGGCAGAGAAATACAATTTGGTTTTAATTTTGTGCCCACAATTCCAGCTCCGCATCAAATGGGATCCTGTTTTATCCTCTCTCCCTCCCTCTTTCCTGCACCCCCACCATTGCGGGATCAGGGCAGACATTGTGGGCTGACGTGTAGCTCACTCGAGGTGGGAGGGAAGGAAGGAGTGATAGTTCCCAGTGGTGGGAGACCAAATCTGATCCAGACCAGTGATCACAGGATGGGAACCTTTTAAAACCTTTGAAACGAAAGTGTTAATCTGAAGACTTTTCTCCCAGTGAGGCCAGTGCAAGGCATTTTCCCTCTCTATCTCTTGTGCTCTGTGTATCTGCCTCTCTATCTCTTTCTCTCGCTATGCTCTCTCTCTCTCTCTCTCTCTCTCTCTCATAGTCTCTGGATGTATGTGATGTCATGTATGTACTCTGACAATAAATCATTTATAAGTGAGTCTTATACAATTATACAAACGGGACACAGAAAACAAAATCTTTAATCGCGAGTCAGCAAAAAAGAGGGTGAGAGACAAGGAGATTCAGTACCGCGATGTCCTAGCTCTATTTGAAGAATTTGGTCTCCCTGGTAACCCACCTGTTACTGCCCCTGTAGAAATAGCTTGTAGACCCCCGCCCTATACATATGTGGCGTCAAAAGGTGCCCCTGGCACCCCAGATGGGATCCTGGAGTCACGTCCCTTATATCCAGATATTGAGACACTGGGGTGTGACAAGAACCTCGGGAATAGGGACACATCAGACGAGGTACAGGCCCCTTTAATAAAAATAGAAGGGGGAGTAATAGATGTAGAGACCCCTCTGGAGTCTAAGAAAATAGAAAAGGAGTTAGAGATACAGAAATGGAACATGAAAAAGGTTCAGGATAACATTAAAAACTTAAACAGAGATATTAATGTGCTGGGGCAGATCAGTGAGGATCAAAAAGAATTAATGGTAGGTGTATTTAAGGAAGTGGAAAAGATAACTACAACACTGTCAGGAGAAATTAAAGCTGAAGGAATGGTAATAGGAGTAAAGGACGAAAAGTGTAGTACAGAAGAGGAAACGAGATACGATCCACCATGGGAGGAAAGTAGAAGGAAAAGACTCGGGAGGGAGAAAAATAGACATGCCTACCTGGACATAGTTAGGACAAAAGAGAAAGATGTGAAACAACTAAACTATGGCCGAAAAGATTATCTTAGAGATGAACGTGACCAATATACCTTTGACCCTGAGACATTGGAAGCTGATAGGGACAGTGACAGTGACGAAGAAGAGTCAGAACAAGGTGGGATAAATAAATGCATGCCAAGAGTAAAGAAGGAGCAGAAATCCCCAAAAATTGAGATATCAATGCCCATTACTGATCACGGGACGGGGAACTCAAAAATATGTACCCTGGTCACGAATGGACTTAGAGAGTTTAATGAAAAAACTACCTCCGTTGAGTAATGGGGCTAGTCCATGGATTTCTTGTTTTGAGCGAGAAACCTGCCAAGAACAATTAGCACTCGCAGATGTCAGAACTATCATGATAAAATTAAAGGCAGAAGGGGCCCTGAAGCAAATAGAGAAAATTGTAAGAAGCAGTAAATTGGGGGATGAAATAGAATTTAACCCACTTCGGAATAAATTTTGGGAAGCACTTAGAGAAACATTTCCTACACCCTATAGTTTGGATGCCTTGGTAACCCTTCAACTAAAGGAAGGAGAGACTGCACACGAGTATTTCACTCGAGCATGGGACTTATGGGAAACAGGGACTGGAGAAAGACCCGACCACAGCCCCTTAGGAAGGGCTCACTTTCGTAATGGGATAATAAACGGACTACCTGCTACGGTTCAAGCAAAATTAAGGGACATTGTGGGAGTAGAGACAATGTCAGAGGATTTGTGGAAAAGACACCTGACACATGCAATCAAACGACATCGTCAATCAGAGCATGCTAAGTCAGAAAGTGTGTCCCAGAAGGAGGTGGACAAAACAACCGATAAATTGGTGAGAGCCATAGAACATATAGGGGTTAAATTAGCGGCCCAACAGATAGTCCCACAGGTCATGGGGCCAGTGATAAACCTGGGACCCCAAGTAAGAAATGGTTGGGAAAGACAGCTAGGTACAATGTATAGAGGGGAACATGTAGTATGCTGGTACTGCCAAAATCCTGGACACTACCAGCGGAACTGTCCGGAGGCTGGGAGAGCAAGGGGAAAAAGATTACCCTCTATTAGAGGCTATCGGGGAAGAGGAGGAAACTTAAGAGGACAAGCAAGGGGTAGGGGTGGACACATTGATGGGCCCCAGAGAATCGGGGGGTGGCAGAGTGATCAACAAGTCCAGGCACCTCAGTGTAATGACTATATTGAGGAAGGTGCTGAATTTGATTATTGAAGGTGCCCTGGAGAATCAAAAATCACGCCTCCCTGGGAGCCACCAAAAATTTGGGGGACGGTAAATGGAGAAAAAAATTGAATTTATGGTTGACACAGGGGCAGCAGTTACGACAGTGATTAAAAACCCCCAGGGAGCACATTTTCGGGCAAAACATTATCTACAATAGGATTCTCCGGGATAAGGGAAACACAGCCCTATACAGATAACATCGACATGACATTTGGACGACAAAGGGTTAAAACGCCTGTCCTGGTTGTGCCAAGTTGCCCCATTAATTTATTAGCAAGGGACATTCTTACCAAACTAGGAATAACCATACAATGTTCTGAGAAGGACCTTCGGTTAACATACCCAGGGGATACAATAAGAAGGGGAGGACAGTTTATAGTAATGACCCTTTCTAACGCTTCAGAAGACTCTGTGGAGGTTAGTATTTTCTGGAGTCGGCTACTGTATGATGAACCAGGCCCAGGGCTGATTAAACAGTTTTTTGAGTGGAGGGCCAGTATTCCTCGGTTTGGGGATTACCATTATCCACTAGATCCTATGCATGTTACATTAAACTACACCATCCACCCGGACCAGGAATATGAGGAGAGGTGGGACTCTCTAAAAGAAGGGAAGACAGAAACGATACATTGTCCATTTATCTTTGTAGGTAAGGAGGGAATAGCTGCTATGGTTGTCATGACAGAAGAACAAATGGAGTGGTTCTGCTTAGGAGTAGAAAGTGTGCCTCATGTGACCTTGGGTATTGCCAAAGATCATCACGCTCGACAGCTGGGTCCGATGGTAAAGGAAGCGATAGGGTGTGAATACAGGCAGACAGAAATCCCGGGATATTCCACCTCGGAGGGAGGAAAATTTGTCAGACTGAATATTGAAGCATGGGACCAGGTTGTGAATGAGAAAGTAGAAAGAGACCGAGCCATAGAAGGAGAAAATATTGATCACAGAGACTCAGACAAATATCTTTCTAATCTGAGTCCACATATATGGACAACGGGGCCCTATGATGTGGGAGTAATAAAAGGAGAGGTATTTCTAGAATTGGCCAACCCCGGGCAGAAACCAATATGGAGAAAACAATACCGCTTGTCGCCCAGTCAGGAGGAGGGTATTAAAGGAACGATAGAAGGGTTAATGGAGTCAGGGGTTTTAAGGGCGGCACCTGACAGTATGTGGAACATCATGCCTGTTCCCAAACAGGGTAGAAAAGACTGGAGGATGGTACACGACCTCCGGGAGATTAACTTGGCTACCAAGACCATCGGGAGACCAGTCCCAGACCCATATGTAGCACTTAGGGCTCTGAGTCCGGAGCACGAATACTATACTGTCATTGATCTGGCAAACGCATTCTTCTGCTTGAAATTAGCTGAGGAATGCCAAGACTGGTTCACTTTCACTTACCAAGCACATCGGTACACATACACTAGATTACCTCAGGGTTATAAGGACAGTCCAGGACTGTTCAATCAGGCCCTTAGCGAAATCCTAATGAAATTAAAGCTCCCGGAAGATGTTACACTGATTCAGTATGTAGACGACCTACTATTAGCAGGGAAAACGCCACATGAGTGCCTGACAGGGACAGCAGTTTTACTCAAGGGGTTAGGCGAGGCTGGATTTAAAGTAAAAAGGTCGAAATGTCAGATCGGAAGGAGGGTGGTAACTTTCCTAGGAAGACTCGTGGGTAAAAACGGTACGGCCATGTCTGAGGCACATAGAGAAATGATACTAGGGTATCGAAAACCTACTACAGTACAAGACATGCGAGGGAGGCACAGGGAGAGAACATGGTGTCGGAGACCTCTTCTATCTAATGATTGGAGTGTCTATTAATGGAAAAGATCCTTGGGGAGTGGTGAGATTCGACTTACAAACATACACAAAGGACATAATTAAACCCACTTCGAAAGAGGGGGAAGTGAGAAAATTCGACAGTACGAAGATGACCAGGGGAGAGAAGATAGCAATTGAGACAGGTATTGATGAGTCAAACTCCTGGATAGATCAGATGGGTAAATATGCGGACCAAGCAGGGTATGGGAACTGCTGGGTCTGTGCCTGAGGAAGGCCATTATTACGGATGAGCAGATCAATTTTTGAGGAGACAGATGCTATGGACTGCGCCTTGAACCTAATGTCAGAATCCAACCCACTGAATAGGTGTCTGATATGGGAACAGACGTTTCCCATAGCTCCGGCTAATGTAGCTCCCCCTGTCTTTAGATCCACAGGCATAACTAATGTTACTTGTTTTGCCAACAACAACACAGCAGCGCACGTTTTCCATGTGGGTTGGTTGCCCAGCGACTCGTGCAGGACTCATGTTGATCTCTCACATAGCAGTAGTGCAACCCGCTTGACCCAGGCTAGGGCGGATATTTGGTGGTTTTGTGGAGGAAGAGTGCTGTACAACTGGCTCCCCGCTAACTGGGATGGTCGGTGTGCTCTAGTAACCCTTAATGCGCCAGTGCTGATTGTCAAAAGGCAGGAGGGAGACGAGGATTCCCTAGAATTGCGCCACACAGAGAGTTGGCTGTGGAGGAAAAGGAGGAGTGTTGGACTCTTGGGGCCGGGAGGAAGGAACCCTGATGGGGTATGGATTGATGCCATTGGCCAAGCCCGGAATATTCCGGACGAATTTAAATTAGCCGATGAGATTGCAGCTGGGTTTGAAAGCTTTCCTGTTTTTAGTGCAATTTTTCCCATCACTGTAAATAAGAATGTTAATAGGATCAACCTTATTCACTATAATGTCCAGCGCCTTGCAAATTTGACCAGGGACGTTGTTGAGGCAATACATCAACAACTGTCAGAAACTTCCCTTATGACACTTCAGAATAGGATAGCGATTGATATGGTCCTGGCAGAGAAAGGTGGAGTGTGTGCTATGTTTGGAGATCTATGCTGCACTTCTATCTCTAATAACACAGGGCCAGATGGATCACTCACTAAGGGGTTAACGAAACTTAGGGCATTGGCGAAAGAATTAAAAGCCCAGTCTGGAGTCTCCAATCCTGTTTTATCCTGGTTACAGGGAGTGTTTGGGAGATGGAGCACATTGTTAGGACAACTTTTGCTGGGTTTGTTCATTTCTGTATCAATTTTTATCACTTGTGGCTGTTGTTGTATTCCATGCATTCGAACGCTGGTCACGAGGACCATAGAGAGAGCCTTTGCTGACCGTGATGAACTGCCTCCGAAATATCAAGCTGTGCAGGCTGTGGAGCAAGACTTTCTCACATTACAGGAGGCGGAGAAAGTTGCTGAGATCGATCTGGAGTCTGAAGGGGAATGTGATGGGAAGGAGGGATTGTGAATTAGATTGTTACACATATAATTTTAACCTTGCTTGTAACCTAAATATTATAACCTTGATTGTAGAACAAATATTATAACATTGATTGTAACACAAACATTATTAATCAGATTGTAGAACAAGTATTATGAATCAGATTGTAGACCATATGTTAACTTGGGAATTTACTAATGTACGGGGGGTTAGCTAGTTTTTTGCTTGGGGGCAAATGGGATGAAACTTGTAAACGGGCAATGGGATCGGGGTGACGGATGGGGGGTGTACGCAAAGGAGGGTTGGGGGAGCCCTCGCCCACCAGCCGAACTACCCTGTGAATAGAACCTGTATAGAGCTTGGCAATAATAGGCGAACTAATGTAACGCGGTGGTAGCATAGTCAGGGCGAGATTGTCCTCTAAAGAGGACAAAGGAGGGATTGTAAGGTAAAACATCATGAGATGGGAATGTGTAAGGAGTTACCCTGTACAGGGCTGTAACAAGAAGGGGAGGTGTCCTTGTACTCCTGTTAGGTAAAACATCATGAGATGGGAATGTGCAGGGCTGTAACAAGATGTGAATGCATCCTTGTACTTACAAGATAAGAGAGACATTGATGGATTGAGAGGCAGGAAGCTAGCAGGGAAAGGATAGCAACAGTTTTAGTCATTGGACAAGTAATGATATGATGATGTTCTAAGCACATATCCAAGGGTATAAAAAATCACCATTTTGCTGATAACGGCAGAATGCATTCTCCGACTAACATGGTTAGTCGCAAGTGTTACAATCCGGTAATAAAGAACAAAGAACCCTGATTTCGACTCAGCCTGGTGTTTGTCTCACTCATTCATGAACAAAGCAGACCTAACAATATACCACCCCCACTAACGTTTTCCACCCCTTGCTATTCCTCAGTTCTACCCATATAGATTCCGCATCTTCTGAGTTAATATCCTTCCTGTCAATTGTGTCGTTTCCTTCTCTCAGCGTCAATACTACCCCACCCCCTTTTCTTTCTTGCCGATCCCTCCTAAATATCGTACACCCCCGGATGTTAAGTTCCCAGGCTTGCCCACCCTGCAGCCATGTTTCTGTAATCCCAATCAAATCATATTTGTTTATCTCAATTTCCACAGCTAATTCATCTACCTTGTTCCGAATGCTTCTTGCATTAAGATATAAAGTCTTCAGATTTGCTTTTTTCACCCTCCTTGCTCTTTCTGATTTTTTACTTTCGCTGCCTAACCTAACTTTTCCTGTTTTATCTTTTCTGTCCTTTGCCCTATCATACAGGTTCCCATCCCCCTGCCAAATTAGTTTAAACCGCACCCGAAGGCTGTACCAAACCTAGCTGCCAATATATTGACCCCTGTTGGTTTTAGGTGTAACCTATCCTTCTTGTAGAGGTCATGCCTTCCCCGAAAGAGATCCCAATGATCCAAGAAGCCAAAACCCTGTCCCTTACACCAGCCCCTCAGCACACATTCATTTTTCTTAATCTTCCATTTTTGTCCTCAGTTGCACTTGGCACAGTGCCAGAGATCACCACCCTGGCTGTCCTATTTCTTAGTTTCTGTCCTAGCTTTCTGTAATCCTTTTTCAGTACTTCCTCCTTTTTATCAATGTCATTGGTTCCCACATGTACCAAGACATCAGGCTGTTCGCCTTCCCCTTTTAGAATACCCTGGACACGTTTTGAGATATCCCGCACCCTTGCACCAGGGAGGCAGCACACCATGCGGGCATACCTATCTGGCTCACAGAATCTCCTGTCTGTATTTCTGACATTGGAGTCCCCAATGACCACTGCATTCCTCTTTACCTTTTGGTCCACCATGCCAGGCTCAGTGCCAGGGACCTGGTCACTGCTGCCAGCTTCTGTCGGGTCATCTCCCTCAACAGCATCCAACAAAATATACCTGTTACTAAGAGGGATGTTCACAGGTGTGCTCTCTATTTTCCTGGTATTTTTCTTCCCTCCCCTGACAGTTCCCCACTTAACTGACACATCTGGTCTTGGGGTAACTATGTCCCTGAAAGTTGAATCTATCAACTCCTCGCTCTCCCTTACCAGCCGTAGGTCCTCAAGTTGCAGCTCCAGTTCCCCAACTCGGTCCTTAAGGAACTGCATCTCGGTGCACCTGACGCAGATGTGGCTATTTGGGAGGGTGGGACTCACCCGTGGTTCCCACATCTGACATCCAGTACAAAGCACTAACCCCATAGGCATGACTGAGCTAAAATAATGCCACTTACCTTTCTCCTCGCCTGCTTTTGCCTAAGCCTGTTGAGCCAAAGGCTGGAAGCCCCACTCCTTCAGTGCCACACTCACTCAGTGCGCCGCTCCTCGCTGGCCGCCCCCTCCCCTTTTACTCCTTTTACTGGCCGCTTGACCAATTAACCCAGTCACTCTCTCCAAGCTCCTGCTCCTCTGACTCACAGCTCAAACTCCAGCTGTTGCCTCCTCAGACTCCCAGCCCGATTTGAGTAGGCCCAAGCCCCAGTAAACCCTTGTATTTAACTGCTTACCTCCACGTCACTCTCTCCGAGCTTCTCCTCCGTCGACTCCCAGCTCGAATTTACATTTAGATTGGACCAGCCAAATTAGTAAGTCCAGCTATTTATTCTACTCACCCTCTGATGCTGTCTCTTGGCTCCTCGTCCTCTCACCCGACACCAGGCCCTGACTCACTGTCTCCTCTGACCCTGAGTCTGAGTCTGACCTTTCTTGGTGAATTTCTATTCCTGCTGGGTTTTGGGGACTTCTGCGCTCATTACACATCCAATTAACCTCCACCCTCGGGACGCTTTGAACTGTGGGAGGAAACTGGAACTCCCGGATGATCCTTACACAGTCGTGAGGAGAGTGTACAAACACCTAACAGGCAGCGCCGACTTGAACCCCAGTCACAGTCGCTGACCCTCAAAGAGTGCTGCACTAACAGCTAAAGTAACCGTGCCACACCTGTCCATATGAACCTAATCCATTTCCCCTCATTCCTCTCTCATCCAGGGACTGGTCCAAACTTTACTTAAATGTCATAGTCAAGCCAGTTTTCACCACGTCAGGTGTCAGCTCGTTCCACACTCCCACCACTCTCTGCAGGAAAAAGTTCCCCCGAATGTTTCCTTTCAACAATTCACTTTTCACCCTTGACCCATGCCCTCTGGTTCTTGTGTCACCTAAACCTGCTTGCATTTGTACTGTTCATTATTCTATTTCCATGAAAGCAGAGAGGCGCAGAGGAAGCATGCTGGGCCCATAACACAGAGGTTAATGAATTAAAACCATCCTCTGCTAGATATTCTTGGGAGCCATGGTTGGTGTCGAGGTTAGCACAACAATGTTACAGCACCAGAGACTGGGCCAGGGGCTCGAATCAACACTGTCTGTAAGGAGTTTGTACGTTCTCCCCGTGTCTGAGTGGGTTTTACCCAGCGACTCAGTTTAATACGTACTGGGGGTGTAGGCTAATTGTGTGTAAATTGGGTGGCACAGACTCTTGGGCCGAAATGGCCTGTACATCTAAATCTATCAGCCTGGCTCCTCGACTGCCCTTCACTTCTGATGGAGGCTGCCGGATCTGCTGGGTTTCCCCAGTGTGGGGTGTGGCACTGTATTGTAAAACTTTTGTGGTGTGCTGCCTCCCCCTACTGGACTCTCGCAGTACTACATGGCCGTGGCAGATTGAAAGGTTGAACCAAATTGGTTGTTTCCATGGTAAACGTTATAAATATTTAAATTTAGACATACAGTGCAGTAACAGTCCCTTCAGCCCTTGAGCCTGTGCCACCCAATTACACCCAATTAACCAACTAACCCGGTTCATTTTGAATTATGTGAGGAAAACGGAGAACCTGGACAAAACCTATGCAGTCACAGGTGGAACGTGGAAACTCTTTTCAGACGGTCGTGATTCGAACCCTGCTCAGGACACTCTCGATAAAACTGCTGTAGAAAGTTGACCTGATGCTGGCCGGTCACCTTCCCTACTTCAGTCTATAAGGAATTGAAGTTTCGGTTGTACCTTCCTGACAAGTGAGGAGATGTTGTGTATCCAGGATCTGTCTCTTGTTCAGTGAACTCCAAGGAAATTGGTGTCCTCCACTCTCTCCACTACAGAGTTGTTGATGTGTAGTGGAGGGTGGTCGGTCCTCGTCCTCATGAAGTCAGCAATTGTGTCCACATTGAGACCCAGTATGTTACACTTACCTCAATTCATGAGATTTTCCACCCCTTCTCTGTTGTACGATCCGTCGTTATTGCTGACTAGGAAAACTACTGAGATGTCATTTGCAAACCTGATGACACTGTTGGAGCTGGAGGCAGTCATGGGTCAGTGGCACTTGATACGAAAAAGTGGTGTAGCACAGAATAGAGGGGCCGAGTGGCTTGTTTCTGTGCTGTAAATGTTCTATTGTTTTGTGGAATATCTGATGTCTAAATGTAAATGTTTTGTGTCTAATTATTGTTTTGTGAGAAGTGGAGGTTCCTATAAAAAACCAGGGGATGTGTTTTGAAGGAAAGTACAGTGTTTTTATAAAACAGAAAAGGTTGTATTTGTCAAAATTTGTGGTGTTTTTTGATACAAACCACCACTTTTTTCTACAGTAATGTATGCAGTTTTCATGTAAATACCCCAAACTGTGAATCACAAATTGAGACAATGAGATAAAGGAGCAGAGGTAGGTCATTCAGCCTATCGAGTCTGCTCCACCATTCCATCATGAGCTGAACCATTCTCCCACAGCCCCACTAAACTGCTTCTCCACTCACCCTTGGTACCCTGTCTGTTCAGAGAGCTGGGAATGGGAGAACATGGCAGCACTGCCGGTCCTTCTGTAAGGACAGCGCTGTCACAGACCCACGGAGAGTGGAAACACAGCGCTCTGACATGGGCTCCTACCATCTGGTCCAAATGCGGTTGGATCCGTACAGACTTTAAAAGGACCGTTAATTGACCTGGCGGTGGTTTTATATAAAAATACTGCAGCCACAGGGACGGCCTCCAGGATTGCAGGGCCGATGAGCGGCAGCAGCCAGGAGAGGCTACCAACTCTGGGGAAGCAGAGGACTGGCACAGGGCACCAGAAAATGGGGAGCTCACCCCCTGGTTTAAAAAGGAGATGCAGAGGAGGTGACTCATGGGACGGTGACCACAGCGGCAGACCAGAGAGGGATCCTGTGGTTGAACACACAGGCCGCGGATGATTCGGGGCAAGGAACCTACTCTGGCTGCGGGCGATTCCGGTCAAGGGATTCACACCGGGCCGCGGACTGCAGGAGTCTGGCTCGAGACTGACCGAAGGTACCTGAACCAGGATGTGCGAGGGTGCCGAGGTCACTGAAGGGCTTCTAATCGTGGTGGGGAATCGGATCGGGACCTCAAGCGGCTGATGGTTTGGACTGGACTCTGTCTGGCTACAGGAGCTGGTGGGAGGGTTGGAGGTGAATTGAAGGACACTCAGTGACGCTCATCGAACTCTCATTTACTTCTCTTTCTCTGACTGGAAGAGGCGCTTCAGACAATTTCTGTCGATGGCCAATCTGTCTGCCCTACAGCAGACGAAAAGCAAATTTGAGTAATATTGCACTGACTTCATGACATGACAATAAATTGAATCTTAACCCTTGGAAATGTAAGAGAGATATCTGATCCTCTCTTTTATATACACAGAGAGTGGTGGTGCCTGGAATGCATTGCCGAGGGTGGTGATAGAGGCTGGTACAACAGGGACATTTAAGACTCTTTGACAGGCATAATAGAGGGTTATGGGTGTGAGGTGGGGAGGGGTTAGATTGTTATGGAGTAGGTTTACATCGGTCAGAACAACATTGTGGCTGAAGGACTCGTCTGTGCCCTGTTCATTGCCGTTGGGCTCAGAAGGAGGATTCCAACAGTGGCTGTCTGGATGGTGATACAGATGGGGAAAGATGTGGGCTTCGCTGAGGCCCCCTCTTCCCAACAAGGCTTGCGCACGATATACATGGCTCAATGTACGTGATACGTTCTCTCATGGTCTTGTGCTTACTTCCGACAGGAAAGGAGGGGGCATGAGCCCTGCTTCCCTATTCCCTCCCAACAACTGATCATATCCATTGTCGTATTTTTGCAGAATCATTGCAATTAAATCCAGTTTTAATTTCCAGACTTTACTGTGGGATTCCCTTAAAAAATGATGTCTGCCACTCAGATCAGAAAGTTTCCCACCGTGGAAACAGGCCCTTTGGTCCAACTTCAGATTTATGGTCAGAGTTACGTGCAGGAAGTCACATACAACCCTGAGATTCTTTTTCCTGTGGGCGAGACAGAGTCACCATGTCTTGGTCATGCTGAAATGAACCAACCCAGTGTACGCACGGAAACAAATAAAGAACAATTGGAAACAAATGATGCAATACAGATTCCAATTTATTGTCAAGTGCACACATGGCATCACATAAAATCCTGAGAATCATTTTTTCCTCGGAGCCAGACACAATTATCACTTGTTTGTGGTGCAAAAGAACTGAACAGAACATAAACGTGCAAACAAATCAAGAACTGGAAACAAACTGGAAAAAATTCAATCAAGTCCAAACATTCGAGCCGTTTAATGAGTCCCGATTGGGTTTGTTGTTGGATGGTGGAGGAGTAGCAGCTGTTCCTGAACCTGCTGGTGCGAGTCTCGTGGCAACTCTAGCTCTTTCCTGATGGTAGCAATGAGAACAGAGAGATGCAGAGTGTTGTGAATCCTTGACGAACACTGCTGCTCTCCGACGGCAGTGTTCCTCGAAGAAGTTTTCAGTTTGGGGAGGGTTTCACTTGTGATGTCCTGGGCTGTGTCCACTACCTTCAGCAGGACTTTACAATCAGACGTGTCGGTGTCCCAGTACCAGACCGTGATGCAGCCGTTCAGCACACTTTCCACCACACATCACAGAACAATACAGTGCAGGCCTTTCGGCCAAATATGTTGCGCTCACCTATATATTCCTACCGAAACCCTGCCTACACTGTTTCCCTGCCTCCTGACTTTTACGTGTAACTGCCTCCCTGAAGCTCCTATCACAACCTCTGTCTCCCTTAAAATCTAACTCCAGCTCCAGGTCCCTAACTCAGTTTGTCAGGAACTGGAGCCTGATGTACCTTTTGCACATGTCGTTATCAGGAACAGACGTGCTGTCCCTGACTTCCCACATCCGACAACCGGAACACTGGATGGCCCTAATCACTGCCTCAATTACCGACTCCAAAGTCCATTAAATTTCTTAAAGAAGCTCACCTCTCCAGGAGCAAACTCTTCCTCAGCCTCGAGGGGTTAACAAATGGTATTGTAGCACGAGTTTAACCTGCCAATTTGCGGGTTTTCTACCCGTGTAAAGGCCATTTAGGTACACTTTTAGAAACAAACTGCAGAGGTTGGAACACCACCTCGCAGGTGGATTGTCGACCTGTGTATACGCACCATGTAGCTGCTGCTTGTCAACATGTAACGATCGTGGGGGCCCAGGTAGGTTATGACGTCAACACTTGTGTGCAATGGCCGTCTTCCTTACCCATAAACATGCATGCTGCTGGAATGCCAGAGCAGTTCCAGCCACATGGGGGATTATGGGTAAGGACGGTCATTTCTCCTGTCTCAACTCCGTTCCCCTCCGGCCCACTCCATCCCAACAGTCCCCTCCACTTCCCACTGGCCTGACCGCGTTAGCCTGCCGGCCCAACAGTGCTCCCGCTCCATGATCATCCCAGCCCTACACCTCCCCCATCCACCCGATACACCCACACCCCGGCCACTTGCCGCTTGGAGGCCAACACAGGGAAAAGGGAATTCCCTGCATGGGCCCAGTGACGCGGTGAATGCATGGCACATCTCACACCACGCCTTCGAAGAGGGGGGTGCGGTCCTAAATTGCCCCTTCAAAAACGCCGTAAGAGAGGTGTCACACATTCACCGCGTCACCAGAGGCCCCGCTGGTAATCCCGTTCCTCGTGTTGGCCTCCAAAACAATAAGTTGCCAGGGTGGGTGCAGGATGCTGTTGGGGCTGGAGTGAGCATGGAGTTGGAATGCTGTTAGGGCTGGAGGATGAACACAGAATCAGGCGCAAGTGGCAAAGCTGTCGATGCTGGGGCAGAACGCTGTCAGGGCCTTGCGTAGGAATGGTGTCTGGGTTGGGGGAGTGGGACTGCTATCGGGCCAGCAGAGAAACACTGTTGGACTGGTGGAGAGTGGAGTGGGTAGTCAGAGGAGCCTATAGTGGTCCGGTGGGGAATGGCGTTGAAGCAGGTGCAATGGCCGACTTCTTACCCATAATCCACCATGCTGTTGGTACTGTTCTGGCGTTCTCATGGCGTGAAGGTTTAAGTGTAACCATGCAAGCATTGAAGTAATTTTCTAACTGGGCATCCATGATCGCTTACAAATTGTCCAGAAGCAGCTACACAGTACGTGTACATGGGGCGATAATCCACCTCCAATGTGATTTGAAAACCTGTGCAGTATTTTTTTTATTCTACTCACCAATTGGCTTGTACACAGGTAGAAAACATGCCAAATTGGCAGGTTAAACTCCTGTTACCATCTAATTTGTAAACCCTACTGTTCAACCCTGAGTTCATTTTAAAGGCACTTTAAAACATTTAAAGACACGTTGGCACCCAACAGGCCAATCTCACTCACCTCTCTCACCCTCCTAGTCAGTCAATTGCCTCGAGAAGATGGCATCCGCAGAAATTTGCTAGGGTTTCTGGTATAATTCCTATCCTCCGCAAACTCTCTGCACCTTTGGAGTCCACGTGTTCCAGGCTGGTACAATTGATGGTTGTTTGAAACAGGAGGATTCTGTAATGTAATATTTGTAGATTTAGTTAGGAGATAAATTGGTAAAATTAGAGAAGGTAACATATATATTCACACACATTTTAAAACAGATTGCATTTGTAATACAGAAGAATTCATATTCAGTGACTTTACTGAAAATATGGAGAATCCTTTGCACATTTCACAAGTAGGTGCTAATTGAAATAATGTCATGAAATGTCATTAGATATGGGGATAATGCCGGAGGATTGGCGCATTGCGCATGTGGTTCCGTTATTTAAAAAGGGTTCAAGGAGGAAGCCTGGCAACTATCGGCCTGTAAGTTTGACGTCTGTGGTAGGTAAATTAATGGAGAAAATTCTTAGAGATAGTACTTATAAACATCTGGATAGACAGGGTCTGATCAGGAGCACTCAACATGGATTTGTGGGAGGAAGGTCATGTTTGACCAATCTGATTGAATTTTTTGAAGAGGTGACTAGGAATGTGGATGAGGGTAGCGCAGTGGATGTTGTCTATATGGACTTCAGTAAGGCCTTCGATAAGGTACCACATGGAAGGTTAGTTAGGAAGGTGCAGTCTTTAGGTATAAATTTTGAGATAGTCAAATGGATTGAACATTGGCTGAAAGGGAGAGGCCAGAGAGTGGTAGTGGATAATTGTCTGTCAGGTTGGAGGCCGGTGACCAGTGGTGTGCCTCAAGGATCTGTATTGGGCCCATTGTTGTTCGTTATATACATTAATGATCTAGATGATGGGGTGGTGAATTGGATTAGTAAATATGCAGACGATACTAAGATAGGTGGAATAGTGGATAATGAAGAAGGTTTTCTAGGATTGCAGAGGGATTGGGCTGCTTAGAAAAGTGGGCTGAAAAATGGCAGATGGAATTTAATGCTGATAAGTGTGAGGTGCTTCATTTTGGTAAGAAGAATCAGAATAGGACATATGTGGTAAATGGGAGAGCATTGAGGAATACAGAAGAGCAGAAAGATTTAGGAGTGACGGTACATCGTTCCCTGAAGGTAGAAACTCACGTGAATAGGGTGGTGAAGAAGGCTTTTAGTATGCTGGCCTTTATCAATCATTGCATGGAATATAGGAGTTGGGAGGTGATGTTGAGATTGTATAAGACGTTGGTGCGGCCTAATTTGGAGTTCTGTGTGCAGTTCTGGTCGCCTAATTATAGGAAGGATATAAACAGAGTGGAGAGAGTGCAGAGAAGGTTTACCAGAATGTTGCCTGGGTTTAAGCATCTGGAGTATGGGGAGAGATTGGACAGATTGGGTCTTTATTCTTTGGAGCATAGAAGGTTGAGAGGGGATTTGATAGAAGTATTTAAGATTATGAAAGGGATAGACAGAGTGGATGTGGATAGACTATTTCCGTTAAGAGGAGGAAAGATTAAAACAAGAGGACATGAGTTAAGAATTAAGGGGCAGAGGTTTAGAGGTAACATGAGGGGGAACTTCTTTACTCAGAGAGTGGTAGCTGTGTGGAATGATCTTCCGGGAGAAATAGTGGCGGCGGAGTCAATTGTATTATTTAAGAAAAGGTTGGACAGGTATATGGATGAGAGGAAGATGGAGGGTTATGGGCATTGTGCAGGGAGGTGGGATTATAAAGAGGTGTTTGGTTCGGTGCGGACTAGAAGGGCCTAATGGCCTGTTTCCGTGCTGTAATTGTTATGTTATATGTTATGTTATGAAATGAATGGACTGGAGACCGATCATCAGTGTTGAATATTTTTACAAGACTTCTGACCTTTCTGCAACGTGCTCACTCCGGGGATCTTGTTTACCTAAAAACAACAGTGTTCCAATTCCATGCTCACCCCAGCCGCATTAGCAGAAGACTAACTCCTATTATTTGCAAGAGGAGGGGTCTTTTCAAGTGAGAGTGAGAGAGAAAGAGTGAGAGGGAGAGAGAGAGTGAGAGGGAGAGAGGGAGAGAGAGAGAGAGAGAGAGAGAGAGAGAGAGAGAGAGAGAGAGAGAGAGAGAGAGAGTGAACAGTCATATCTGAAACAAGTAGGAGAAGCTGGATGGAACTGGAACAGAAACTCCAGAGTGGCAGATGGCTGGATGTGCTGTCTTTCCGATGTTTCTCTTGGAATAATTGAAACAGAAAGGAATTCTGTAGGAGCCTAAAAGAAAGACGTTAGCATCTGGATAATCCAGATGGGGCAAGTTTCATCAGCTAATGGTGGAACCTCAGTTGTGGAACTCCTGGAACATCACATCTCTCTCTGCAAACCTGATGAGAATCTTCTAGAGTGGTAAACACTTACCTTTCATGCACTGAAGACTGGTGAACTTTCTATCTGTTAAAGTCTCTGCACAGTATAAGATTTGCCTGCAACCAGTGTACTTAGAAGAATGAGAAATGAGATTGAACTGTGGAAAAAAGAACTTTACATGAGTTTACACACACATGACATACATGTGTGCTTAGAATTAGAAGGGGGTTAAGTTGGTTTAGTTAAGTTAATAGAGATAAGTTTAAGTTTGATTCTGTTTTCATTTTTAAAGATAATTAAAAACAACTTTTGTTTAAGTAACGACTTGTCTATTGCTGCTGGGTTTTGGGGTCCTTTGGGCTCGTAACATTATATCTGAGCTCGTCCAGCCCATTGAACACGAGTTTTATGGATTATTAGTTAATTGTGAGAAACAGCATCAATGGATGTTGATAAGATTTTGTCAGAACCATTATTTGCGGAACTGAGGAGCAAAGGAAAAGAGGGACTGATGGTTATTTCTAAGGCATTAAAACAGACTGAATTGAAACATTGGATGAGGAAAGTACAAATTCAGAGGTTATAGTGAAATAATGTATAAGTGAGGATAAATTTGATGAGAAAGACTTAGAAGCTTTTCCAGAGGATAGATCTGGTGAGTTGCAATTGGAATTGGAGGAATTGAGGATAGAAGAGTCTAAACGGCGGAGAAGAGGCTAAAAGTCAAAAAGAGGAAGCTGAAAAACAGAGGAGATATGAGTTCGAGTTCGCTGAAAGACAGATTAAATTTGAGAGGATGAAAATTGATAGGGAGCAAAGTAAGAGAGCTGAAGCTGTAATTCCTGCGGAGAGGTTTTTGCCAAGTAGAGATGTAAATCTAGTGCCTCCTTTTGATGAGGGAGAGATAGATACCTATTTTCAGTTTTTGAAAAGGTCGCTGATAGTTCAAAATGACCTAAAAAGAAGTGGACATTAATGCTCCAACGTGTATTGAAGGGAGAAGCACAAATTGCATCCTCTCGCTTGACTGTACAACAAGTGGCAAATTATGATATTGTTCAGAAAGATGTATTCAGAAGCAGATAGAGAAAAATGTAGGAGTTTGATAAAAACATGGAATCAATCTTATATGGATTGTGCCTCAAGAGGAATAAATAATGAGGGAAGTCACGTGAAGGAATAGTGACCGGGAAGAAAACACCAGCCCTCTCCAGAAAACTTAAAAAGGTAAAGAAAAAGCAAAGCTACAAACACAGAAACCATAAGAAATTAAAAATAAAAGTGTGGAGAAAATGGCAGCAAAGAAAGAAAAACCAAAAACAACTGGAAGAAAAGAAGAAGGAAAGACGTCGGAAGAGAAAGGTGAAGGCCTTACCTGTACGAGGAGGCCCGCTGTGGAGAGAGAAGCCCGCTCAGTGAGGTCAGTGGAAACCCCGAACTCAGGACTACAAAAATGGCTCACGGAGCCAAACAAAAGTGCGCTGTTAGCTCAGAAGATGGATATAAAGGAAAACTATAATAGGAGAAACAATATAAAGATAGTGGGCCTGAAGGAAGATGAAGAAGGCAAAAATATGAAAGAATTTATAAAAGAATGGATCCCCAGAGTCCTAGGAAGGCCAGAATTACAGGAAGGAATGGAAATAGAAAGGGCACATAGAACATTAGCCCCAAAACCACAACCACAACAAAAACCAAGATCCATTCTTGTAAAATTCTTAAGATATACGACAAGAGAAAATATATTGGAGAAGACACTGAAAAAAATAAGAGAACACAAAAAACCATTGGAATACAAAGGTCAAAAAAAATTTCTATCCAGACATAAGTTTTGAACTCCTGAAGAAGAGGAAGGAGTTTAACGCAGCAAAATCGACCCTATGGAAAAAAGGTTATAAATTTATGATAAAATATCCAGCGGTGCTTAAAATAGTTATCCCAGGGCAGCAAAGCAAACTATTCTCGGATCCGGAAGAAGCACAAAAATTTGCAGAACACCTACAAAACAGACAGTGAGATAAAGAGATGTAAAAAGAACAAAAATGACAACAAACTATATCTCAAAAAGAAGAATGAAGTATAAGTAAGAACTAAGAAGGGAAAGAAAGGAAGAAAGGAGGGAATTAAGAGAGTGAGCTTTGTTATATATGAAGATTAAAATCTTTTCTGGGGGGTGCTGGGTGGGGAAGAATAACAGTACAGTTAAATCAGTTGACGCTTGCGAGCGGGTTCGCAAATCCAAATGGAGAGCGGAGATGTAGTTGCCCAACAAGGAACAAAGGGCAACTCAGAAAAGGGAGGGATTATTCGGGTTAAAGGAATTTTAGATGTGGGAATAGTGGAAATATTTTATGTTTTAGAAGTGTTGTCTTACAATGTGTTCAAAAAAAGAAAGCAGAAATGGATAAGAAGGGAAGGTGGTGATGAGGAAACGGAAAGGAAAGACAAACAAAGTATGAAATGACCATGTTGACTTTAAATATTAATGGAATACATAACTAAGTCAAAAGGAAGAAACCGTTAAATTTACTGAAGAAAGAAAAAATTGATATAGCATTTGTGCAAGAAACACATCGAACTGAAGTGGAACACAAGAAATTAAAGAGAGATTGGATAGGACATGTAACAGCAGCATCAGATAATTCAAAAGCCAGAGGAGTAGCTATATTAATCAATAAAAATGTACCAATCAAAATAGAAGAGGAAATAATAGATCCAGCAGGGAGGTATGTAATGATAAAATGACAGATATATTCAGAATTTTGGAAATTACTCAATGTATACGCACCTAATTAAGATGATCAAAAAATTATGCAAGATATCTTTTTGAAGATCGCAGATTCGCAAGGGAATATACTAATCGGAGGGGATTTTAACCTTAATTTGGACTCAAACATGGATAAAACTGGAAAAAAGACTAACAGAAAGAACAAAGTAACCAAATTTATAATTAAATCGATGCAGGAAATGCAACTTTTGGATATATGGAGGAAACAACAACCAAAGGAAAAGGAATATTCATATTATTTGGGTAGACATAAAACATACTCAAGGATAGACCTATTCCTGTTATCAGCCCACATTCAAGGAAGAGTTAAGAAAACAGAATATAAAGCAAAATTGTTATCAGATCACTCACCCCTGTTATTGGCTAGAGCTAGAGGAAATCCCATATATATAACCATATAACCATATAACCACTTACAGCACAGAACAGGCCAGTTCGGCTCTACTAGTCCATGCCGTAACAAATCCCCACCCTCCTAGTCCCACTGATCAGCACCCGGTCCATACCCCTCCAGTCCTCTCCTCTCTATGTAACTATCCAGTTTTTCCTTAAATGTAACCAATGATCCCGCCTCAACTACGTCTGCCGGAAGCTCATGCCACATCCCTACCACTCCCTCCCTTTCTAATCCTTTTATTAGCCCTTACCAATTAACGCCAATGAACTCCTCTCACATGACACAAGACACTGACTCACTGCCTCCTCCGATCCCGAGTATGACCTTTCTCAGACTGAGCCCCGGTAAGTCCAGCTATTTATGCTACTCACATCTCTGATGCTCTCTCCTGGATCCTCCTCCTCTCACACGACACCAGGCGCTGACTCACTGCCTCCTCCGACCCCGAGTACAAACTTTCTCAGACCGAGCCCTGGTAAGTCCAGCTATTTATGCTACTCACATCTCTGATGCTCTCTCCTGGATCCTCCTCCTCTCACATGACATCAGGTGCTGACTCACTGCCTCCTCCAAACCCGAGTCTGACCTTTCTCAGACCGAGCCCCGGTAAGTCCATCTATTTCTGCTATTCACCTCTCTGATGCTCTCTCCTGGCTCCTCCTCCTCTCACACGACACCAGGCGCTGACTCACTGCCTCCTCCGACCCCTAGTCCGAACTTTCTCAGACCGAGCCCCGGTAAGTCCAGCTATTTATGCTACTCACCTCTCTGATGCTCTCTCCTGGCTCCTCCTCCTCTCACACGACACCAGGCGCTGACTCACTGCCTCCTCCGACCCCGACTCTGACCTTTCTAACACCGAGCCCCGGTAAGTCCAGATATTTATGCTACTCACCTCTCTGATGCTGTCTCTTGGCTCCTCCTCCTCTCACATGACACCAGATGCTGACTCACTGCCTCCTCCAACCTTTCTCAGACCGAGCCCCAGTAAGTCCAGCTATTTATCCCACCAAGAATGTATAGATGGAGATTAAACTCCATGCTACTTAAAAGATAGGATTTTAGAGAATTCATTGAGTGACAAATTGATATGTACATTGAAATAAATACAGAATCAGTGAAAGATAAATTTATATTATGGGATGCAATGAAAGCGTTCTTCGGAGGACAGATAATAAGTTATGTAACTAAGATGAAGAAGGACTACAATCGGGAAATTGAACTGTTGGAAAGGAAAATAACAAATACAGAAAAAGAATTAGCAATAAAGGAAGACACAACTAAAAGAAGAGAATTGACAGAAAAGAAAATAAAATATGAAACATTACAAACATATAAGGTGGAGAAGAACATAATGAGGACAAAACAGAAATATTATGAGCTAGGAGAAAAAATGCACAAAATACTAGCATGGCAGCATAAGACAGAACAAACTAAAAAACAGTATTAGCATCAAGGAAAAAGGTCAAACAAATTACATATAACCCAACGGAGATCAACAAAAACTTGTATTAAAATGAACATCTTCCCAAGGATACAATACCTATTTCATCACCTAACAGAGAAATTCTTCAAGAGCAAAAGAAAATAATAAGGAAATTCTTATGGAAAGGGGGGAAACTGAGGATAGCACTAAATAAATTAACAGAATGGTACAAACAAGGACGTTTACAACTACCAAACTTTAGGAACTATTATAGAGCAGCACAATTAAGATACCTATCAGATTTTTATCAAACAAGAGAAAAACTAGATTGGACCAGATTAGAACTAGATAAAATAAGGGAGAAGATACCTGAACATATACTATACGAGTGGGATGAGAAATTGGTGCAACATAGGAATTCACCAGTATTGCACCATCTGCTCAACATTTGGAAGAAGATTCACGTAGAAAGGAATAAAATAAATGATCAACTACCAAAATTAATATTGACGCAAAATCAACGAATCCCTTTCACAATAAATAACCTTTCCTTCAGAGAATGGGAGAGAAAAGGGATCAAAAGAATAGAAAATTGTTTTTCTGGAAATAAATTATTATCTTTTGAACAAATGAAGGACAAATATAATATAACTCACGATACAATGTTTCCATACCACCAACTGAAAACCTACTTGAAGGACAAATTGGGAAACAGTCTGAGGTTACCAGAACGAAGCAATTTTGAATATGTGATTACAGACACAATGATAATTAAAAAATTTATAACAAACATGTACATCAAACTGCAAGAAAAGGAGAACGAGGAAACTAACTGTAAACCTAAACAAAAATGGGAACAAGATCTAAACATAAAGATAAAGAATGAAACGTGGGAAAAGCTATGCTCCAGAACTATGTGAAATACAATAAACACAAGGTTACGCATGATACAATATAATTGGTTACACAGGCTATACATCACACCCCAAAAGTTAAATAAATGGGACCCAACAGTATCAGACAGATGTTTTCGCTGTAAAAAGGAAATGGGAACAATACATGCAATTTGGACATGTGAGAAAGGGGAAAAGTTTTGGGAAGATCTAAACCAGATATTAAATAAAATCACAAAAAGCAATATACCAAAAACCCAGAGATCTTCCTTCTAAGTAATATAAGAAATAAATAATTTGGACTTGATTTAGATGGAGCACAAAAAAGATTTATTATGATAAACTTAGCTGAAGCAAAAAAATGTATTATGTCAACCTGGAAATTAGAAGACAACTTGAGAATACAACAATGGTACATAGAAATAAATAAATGTATTCCATTAGAAAAAAATAACATATAATTTAAGAAATTACATCACAATATTCAAACAAATATGGGAACCATACATGAAACACAATAGAGAAATCCTACCACGGACCTCCACCACCGAAAATGACAGAAGGAGAAGACAACGAAATGAACTGACACAGTATAAAAAAAGTAAAAGACAAACATTTCTGTTTATTTTTATTAAGTGATGACATTGTTTAACGGGTTTAATGTATCTTATAGATTGAACTTTAAATAAATGGGAAGGGGGTGAGGGAGGGAGGGAAGGGAGGGGGAAAAAGGGGAGAAAATGACTCTATATTTTCAAGAGAAAAAATGTCTGTATGTATTTTGGTCAGTATGGTTTATAGTGTGAAAAATTTTTTAAAAATTTTTAAAAAGAGGAATAAATAATGATTTTGACGGATTAAGAGAATTGATGTTATTGAAGAAATTAAAAGGTGTGGCCAAGGGAGTTGAAATGATACCTGGATGAGAGTGACGTGGCTACGTGGCAACATGCAGCTCGAATGGCTGACCAATTTGCATTAATTCATAAAAGTACATGTCAACATGGTGGGCATTTTCAGAAAATTAATGTGGAGCAGAGTGACAAGCCTGTTCAGAGGATTAATAAGGAACAGGAGAATAAGCCTGAAATTAAGTCTGGAGAGAAGGTTGGAAAGGACAGAACTTCTGGATTTGGATGTCATTTGTGTAAAAATCCTGGTCATGTTATTGCAAATTGTCTAGTATTGAAAAACAAAAGAGAAAAGAAAGTTTTACCGGAAGCATCTATTCAAACAGTTGAATTTAGAGAGAGCAAAGATTCTAAATCTGATAAGGGTGTCATGGATGTTTTAAAACTTTTTGTTTCAGTAAAGGAGGGAGAAGCACAGGTAGAAGTTAAAATTCTTAGGGATACTGGTTGAACACAATCATTGCTAGAACAAGGGATTTTATCTCTTGATCAAAGAACTGACACAGGGGAGCGATTAAAGGTGTTGGAGGTGAGGTGGAGTCAATATCTCTCCACAAAATAGTGCTAAATTCAGAGTTAGTTAAAGGACCTGTTGTGGTAGGAGTAATCCCAAAGTTCCCCATGCAGGGAGTCTCAAATTAATTAGGGCATGATTAGGCTAATAGAAGATAGAGTTGGGTCAGTTTTAAGATTAACAAGCAGGCCTAGGAAAGAAGAGGTGGAAGAGAATTGTGAGATATATCTGGCATGTACAGTAACAAGGTCCATGTCTAAGAAATGATTGAGAGATGAAGAAGATCCAGTTGACAGAGATTTGCCAGGTGCTTCTGAAATGGTTTTGAAAGAGAAAGGTAATTGTGAGAGTAAGGATTTCTCTTTGTCAAGGAAAGAGTTAATTTGCCAGCAGAGAGCAGATACAAGTCATGTTAACTTAGAAGACAAAGCAGTAACTGAACAGGAGATTAGAGAAATGTCTAGTTTTTCCTTTTTAAAAGGTGATTTGTCAATGAGGAAATGGAGACTTCTTGATGTAGTGCAGACGTGGATGTCCGGGAGACTAGAAGAGTCCATGACTTCCCACATCTGACACTGTGAGCAGCAAATGCCTTCACATTCATCCTGACTCTTTCTTCCCTCACCTTACAAGAGAAAAATAAAAAGATCTATTAAATTAAATGTGATCGTCTTACCTTAGCCCTGATTTGCTCGTCCTCAGCCTCTTCACGCCGAAGCCTCTTGAGCCAAAGCCTCGAAGCCCCACTCCTTCTCCGTGCCACTCACTCACTGGGCCCCTCATCGCTGGCCTCTCCCATGTACTCACCCTCTTTTTATTTGCCCTTGACCATTGAACCTGAACAATCTCTCCTTGCTCCACCTCCTCTGTAGATAAAGTCCGAGCACCATTCCACATCCGGCAGGAGGCCCGTACCACATCTGGCAGGAGGTCCATACCACATCCGGCAGGAGGTCCATACCACATCCGGCAGGAGGTCCATACCACGTCCGGCAGGAGATCCATACCACGTCCGGCAGGAGGTCCATACCACATCCGGCAGGAGGTCCATACCACGTCCGGGAAGATGTCCATACCACATCCGGCAGGAGGTCCATACCACATCCGGCAGGAGGTCCATGCCACATCCGGCAGGAGGCCCGTACCACATCTGGCAGGAGGTCCATACCACATCCGGCAGGAGGTCCATACCACATCCGGCAGGAGGTCCATACCACGTCCGGCAGGAGGTCCGTACCACATCCAGAACGTGGTTCATACAACACCTGGCAGGAGGACCATACCACATCCGGCAGGAGGTCCATACCACATCCGGCAGGAGGTCCATACCACATCCGGCAGGAGGTCCGTACCACATCCAGCAGGAGGTCCATACCACATCCGGCAGGAGGTCCTTACCACATCCGGCAGGAGGTCCATACCACATCCGGCAGGAGGACAGTAAAACATCCGGCAGGAGGTCCATACCACATCCGGCAGGAGGTCCATACCACATCCGGCAGGAGGTCCATACCACATCCGGGAGGAGGTCCATACCACGTCCGGCAGGAGGTCCATACCACATCCGGCAGGAGGTCCAATCCACATCCAGCAGGAGGATCTTTCTTTTTATGATTCTTTTTCAAGATTTTCAAATGGCTTTACAAGAAGCAGGAAACAAATAGAAGCCATTATTCAATGGTAATATATAAAAAGGAATATGCAGGTAAAAAAAACAGTTATATAATAAAACTAAATATATTATGTATAACTATAATACCATAAACAGTCAATCAGAAATAAACAATGATAACATAAGATTAATTGTAAATAGATTAAAAAAGTAAATATTATACAATACTCCAAATACCTTCCATTTCCCTTCTAAAGTTCTCTCGTATGTACATATAGTTTCACCACCATTAAAAAAAGCCCACAAACACGCAAAGCAAGTTCCAAGTGATAAAATAAGTTCGAAAATAATCAATTAAAGGATGCCTTAAAAATAGAAAGTTTAAATGCGATACAGTGGCAGAATATCATATTTTCTACAAAGTTAGGCACGCCACCGTATCAGATAATCATTTGAGTATTTGAAGGATACTCCAATTCTTCAACAATGAAAGACTAGCTACAAGGCGGCAAAAGAGACCACATGGGATTGAGACACAGTTAAAATCAAATAGGTTTTCTCAGTTAATCCAATAAAGTCCAATAAATGGATAATGTATGATATAGACACTGAGAACTAAAGGTTTCTCTTTATCACCTGTACCTCATGCTTCAATAACATTATTCCCTCGGTGCTGGTCAAGAACCTACTATCTCTAGCCCTCGGTACCTCCCTCTGCCATTGGATCTTTGACATCCTCATCGGAAGACCAATCAGTACAAATTGGAAACAATGTTTCCACCCCACTGATGAACCACACAGGTACATTCCAAGGATGAGTGCGTAACTCATTGCTCTACTCATTATGAACACATGACTGTGTTGTGAGGCCCAATTCCATTGCGATCAACACATTTGCCGACAACTCCACAATTGTTTGCAGAATCACAAATGCTAATGAGAAAGTGTACAGGTGGGACATAGATGTTGTGTGTGTGACAACAACAACCTTCCCCTCATTGTCAACAAAACAAAAGAGAAGATTGTGGACCTCAAGCGGAAGTCAGCAGAAAATGACCCATTCCTCACAAAGGGCTCAGGAGCACAGATTTTCAAATTCCTGAATGTTAAGAGCTCAAAACATCAGTTCTGGAGTCTCCATTAATGCATTAACAAAGACGGCTTGCCAGTGAATACACTGTTTGAAGTGTCTGTGGAGATTCAGTATGTCATTGAAGAAACTCATTCTGGTTGTTGCATCATGGTCTGGTAGGGAAGCACCACCTCTCAGGAAAGGGATAAACTCTAAAGGGAGGTTAATTCAACCTGCAATATCATCCAGCAGGAGGTCCATTCCACATCTGGCTTGAGGCCCATTACACATCCAGCTGGAGGACCAATCCACATCCAGCATGAGGCCCAATCCACATCCCGCATGAGGCCCAAACCACATCCAGCAGGAAGCCCATTCCACATCCAGAAGGTGGTCGATTCCACATCCAGCAGGAGGTCCATTCCACATCTGGCTAGAGCCCCAATACACATCCAGCTGGAGGACCAATCCACATCCAGCATGAGGCCCAATCCACATCCAGCATTAGGCCAAATCCACATCCAGCAGTTATCCCATTCCACATCCAGAAGGTGGTCCATTCCACATCCAGCAGGAGGTCCATTCCATATCTGGCAGGATGTCCATTCCACATCCAGCAGGAGGTCCATACCACATCTGGCAGCAGGTCCATTCCACATCTGGCAGGAGTTCCATTCCACCTCCAGTAGGAAGTTCATAACACATCCGGCAGGAAGCCCATTCCACATCCAGAAGGTAGTCCATTCCACATCTAGAAGGAGGCCCATTGCACATCCGGCAGGAGGACTATTCCAAGTCTTGCATTTGGCAGGAGGCCCATTTTTTCATGTTTCTTTTTCAATATTTTCATTGGCCTTTATAGAAACAGGAAACAAATAGAAGACATTAATCCATGGAAATATATAGAAAGGAAAATGCAGATAAAAAATAGTTGTATAACAATATTAAATCTATTGTGAATAACCACAATGGCATAACAAGCTAACAGAAATATAGGTGGGAAATGCTTAAACAATAACATATGGTGAATTGGAAACTATTTCAAAAAGTAAATATTATACTATACTCCAAATTCTATTCCCTTCCCTTCTGAAGTTCTCTGGAATGTCCACATAAATTCACTAGCGTTAAATGAGAACCTCAACTCAGCAAGCAAAGTGCCAAATGATCTTATAAGTTCTGAAAATAATGAATAAAAGCAGCCCATAAATATAGAAAGTTTAAATGCGATTCAGTGGAAGAACATCTGATTTTAGATGAAGTTAGGCATGCCACCATCCACCATATCAGATAGCCATTGAGTATTGGAAGGAGGGACAGCATCTTTCCATCTCATCAACATTGAAAGTCTAGCAACAAGGTGGCAAAAAAGACCACATGGGATTGAGACATAGTTAAATTCAAATAGGTTGTCTCTGTTGATCCAAAAATGGCAATTATAGGATTAGGTATCAACTGTATCTTGTCCTAAAATACCATTATTCCCTTAGTGTTGGTCAAAACGCAGAAACTCTAGCCCTCTCTACCCCACTCTGCAATCTGATCCGTGACATCCTCTTCGGAAGACCACAGTCAGTATGAATTGGGAACCAAGTCTCCTCCCCACTGATTATCAACACAGGTGCACTCTAAGTACGTGTGCTTAGCCCACTGCTCTACCCATTATAAACCACTGACCGTGTGGCGATGCACAATTCCATTGCTATCTACATGTTTGCCGATGACACCATAATTATCGGAAAAGTAACAAATGAAATGATGAACTGTACAGGAGGGACATAGATCGGCTTGATTATTGAGAAACAACAGCAAACTTTCAATCAATATCACCAAAACAAAGGACATGATTAGGGACTTCAGGGTGAAGTCAGCAGAACACAACTCGGTTCTCATGGAGGGCTCAGGAGTGGGGATTATCAAGAACTTCAAATTCCTCGGTGTTAACATCTCTGAAGGTCTGTCCGGGAACCTCCATGTTGATGCATTCAAAAAGTTCTCCAGTGGCAATACTTTGTGAGGTGGGTTAGGATATTCAGTATCTCATCGAAGTTGCACGTTAACCTCCAGAGGTGGACTATGGAGAGCATACTGGGTGGTTACATCACTGTCTGGTTTGTAGGCACAGATCTCAGGATAAGGGTAAACTCTCATTGGTGGTTAACTCAGCCTGCGACGCCACAAGCAACAAAATTCACTCCATCGTGAATGTCAACATGGGGCTTTGCCTTCAAAAAAGAAGCCACCATCATCAAGAATCCCCAATACCCAGATCATAACCTCTTCACTCTGCTACCATTAAAGAAAAGGCAGTAGAGCCAACGGACGAGCAGACAATGCCACAAGGACAGCTTCTTCTCCGATTCCTTCAGATTCTTCAATAATCTCCATCAGATCCTTCAATAATCAATGAGCCAAAGACATGACCTTGCTTTTTTGTGCACTTACTTTTTATAGTAATGTTGTAGGATGGTAATAACATGAATGTTTGCTCCAAATCACAGAATTTCATGACGTGTCCTTGACAATAAATTCTGATTCTGAATCTGATAACATATGAGAGATATCTTGACAAAAATGGAGAGAGAAGAATGAGACAAAAGCATATTTAACAAAGTACCTTTTTCGTTAGGAGGCCCATTTCACATCCGGCAGGAGGCTCATTCATTTTATGTTTCTTTTGAAATATTTTCATCGGCCTTTACAGAAACAGGAAACAAATAAAATCAATGGTAATATATAACAAAGAATATGCAGATAAAAAAACACAGTTGTATAATAAAAATCAATCTATTATATATAACCACATTATCAGAACATGCAAAAAGAAATAAAGGTGGGAAATGGTTAAAATTTATAACATAGGGTTAATTGAAAACATTTTAAAAAGTAGACATTATACTAAACTCCAAATTCCTTCTCCTTCCCTTCTGGAGATTCTCCTGTTAATACATGCAATTGAACGAGCATTGAAAGAAAACAGAATTTCACAAAGCAGGGTCCAAGTGATCTTATAAGTTGCACAAACAATGAATAAAAGGACCCCATAAAAATAAAAAGTTTAAATGTGACACAGTGGAAGAACATCTGATTCTCTACAAAGTTAGGCATATTACAATATCAGATAGACAGTGAGTATTTGAAGGAGGCACACCATCTTTTCATTTCCTCAACATTCAACATTTAGCAACAAGGGGGACAAAGAGACCACATGGGATTGAGTTGTAGTTAAATTCAATAGGTTGTCTCAGTTGATCAAAAAAATTCCAATGAATGGATAAGGTATCAGATAGACACTGAGAACTAAAAGCTGCTCTTCATCAACTGCAGCTTGTCCTTAAATACCACTATTCCCTCAGTGCTGGTCAAGAAGCTACAAACTCTTGACCTCTGTTATCCACTCTGCCAATGGATCCTTGACATTCTCATCTGAAGACCACAGTCAGTATGAATTGGAAACAAGGTCTCCTCCCCACTGATTATTAACACCACTCGAGGGATGTGTGCTTAGCCGACTGCTCTACTCATTATAAATCCATGACCATGTGGTGAGGCACAATTCCATTATTATCTACATGGTAATGTAGATAACTCTGCAATTGTTGGGAGAATCACAAATGGTAATGAGGAAGCGTACAGGAGGGACATGGATCAACTGGTTGAATGCGTAACATCAACAACTTTTCGTTGCATGTCACCAAAACAAAGGAGACGATTTCGGACTTCTGGTAAAACTCAGCAGAACATGACCTAGTTTTCATGGAGGGCTCAGGAGTGCAGGTCTTCACGAACCTCAAATCCGCGAGTGTTAACATCTTCTAAGATCTGTCCTGGACCCTCCATGTTGATATATTCACAAAGAAGGCTCGCTAGTGTCTACAATGTTTTAGGAGTCTTACGAAATTTGGAATGTCATCGAAGACACTCGTTACCCTCCACAAGTACACTGTGGAGAACATTCTGGCTCTTTGCCTTAACTTCCTTGAATGGAAGCGCCAACTCTCAGGAAAAGGATAAATCAAGTGGGTGGTTAATTCAACCTGCGATACCACAGGCAACAGAATTCACTCCATCGAAAACATAAACATTATCTTAAAAAATAAAAATTCTCTATCATCAAAAACCCCCACCAACCAGCCCATAACCTCTTCACTCTGCTACCATTGGGGAAAAGGTACTGGAGCCCAAGGACGAGCAGTCAATGCCCCAAGGACAGCCTCTTCCACGATTCCATCAGATCGTTCAATATTCAATGAGTCAAAGACTATGCCCTGCTTTTTTGTGCATTATTCTTTTGACTTTTTAGAGTTATGTTGTCGATGGTTCTAACGTGAATGTTTCCACTGTGATGCTGCCCCAAATCATAGAATTTCATGACTTGTTCTGGACAATAAGTTGATTCTGAATCTGAAAACGTAGGAAAGATATCTACACAAAAAGTGGAAAGAGACCAAAACATATGTAACATAGAAGCGAGTACAGCAGGAGGCCCTTTGCTCATCTGGTAGGAGGACTATTGCACATCCGGCAGGAGGATCATTCTTCTTTTGATTCTTTTTCAATATTTTCTTTGTCCTTTATGAAAACAGGAAACAAATAGACACCTTTAATCAATGGCAATATATAAAAAGGAATATGCAGATAAAAATCAGTTGTATAATAAAAATCAATCTATTACATATATCTATAGTATCATAACATTCAAAGAGAAATAAAGATGGGAAACGCTTAAACAATTAGAACATTAGGCTAATGGAGAAAGATTTTCAAAAGTAAACATTATACTATCGTCCAACGTCCTTCTCCTTCCCTTCTGAGGTTCTCCTGTTAGTACATATAACTGCACTTTCTTCTTTGGCTTGGCTTCGTGGACGAAGATTTATGGAGGGGATAAATGTTCACGTCAGCTGCAGGCTCGTTGGTGGCTGACAAGTCCGATGCGGGACAGGCAGACACGGTTGCAGCGGTTGCAGGGGAAAATTGGTTGGTTGGGGTTGGGTGTTGGGTTTTTCCTCCTTTGCCTTTTGTCAGTGAGGTGGGCTCTGCGGTCTTCTTCAAAGGAGGTTGCTTCCAGCCAAACTGTGAGGTGCCAAGATGCACGGTTTGAGGCGATATCAGCCCACTGGCGGTGGTCAATGTGGCAGGCACCAAGAGATTTCTTTAGGCAGTCCTTGTACCTTTTCTTTGGTGCACGTCTGTCATGGTGGCCAGTGGAGAGCTCGCCATATAACACGAACTTGGGAAGGTGATGGTCCTCCATTCTGGAGACGTGACCCACCCAGCGCAGCTGCATCTTCAGCAGCGTGGACTCGATGCTGTCGACCTCTGCCATCTCGAGTACTTCGACTTTAGGGATGAAAGCGCTCCAATGAATGTTGAGGATGGAACGGAGACAACGCTGGTGGAAGCGTTCTACGAGCCATAGGTGATGCCGGTAGAGGACCCATGATTCGGAGCCAAACAGGAGTGTGGGTATGACAATGGCTCTGTATACGCTTATCTTTGTGAGGTTTTTCAGTTGGTTGTTTTTCCAGACCCTTTTGTGTAGTCTTCCAAAGGCGCTATTTGCCTTGGCGAGTCTGTTGTCTATCTTGTTGTCGATCCTTGCATCTGATGAAATGGTGCAGCCGAGATAGGTAAACTGGTTGACCGTTTTGAGTTTTGTGTGCCCGATGGAGATGTGGGGGGGCTGGTAGTCATGGTGGGGAGCTGGCTGATGGAGGACCTCAGTTTTCTTCAGGCTGACTTCCAGGCCAAACATTTTGGCAGTTTCCGCAAAGCAGGACGTCAAGCGCTGAAGAGCTGGCTCTGATTGGGCAACTAAAGCGGCATCATCTGCAAAGAGTAGTTCACGGACAAGTTTCTCTTGTGTCTTGGTGTGAGCTTGCAGGCGCCTCAGATTGAAGAGACTGCCATCCGTGCGGTACCGGATGTAAACAGCGTCTTCATCGTTGAGGTCTTTCATGGCTTGGTTCAGCATCATGCTGAAGAAGATTGAAAACAGGGTTGGTGCGAGAACACAGCCTTGCTTCATGCCATTGTTAATGGAGAAGGGTTCAGAGAGCTCATTGCTGTATCTGACCCGACCTTGTTGGTTTTCGTGCAGTTGGAAATCACTTCAAGCCAAAGCCCAGGAACAATAAAGCCCCCAGAAAGAGGTTCAATGTTGGAAACCTGCAGTCAGACGAAGCGAGAGGAAACTTCCAGGCAAACCTCAAAGCAAACCTCGACGATGCAATCCGCCTCACGGACCCATCCCCTGAAACCCTCTGGGATCAGTTGAAGACTACCATACTGCAATCCACTGAAGAGGTACTGGGCTTCTCCTCCAGGAAAAACAAGGACTGGTTCGACGAAAACAGCCAGGAAATCCAGGAGCTGCTGGCAAAGAAGCAAGCTGCCCACCAGGCTCACCTTACAAAGCCGTCCTGTCCAGAGAAGAAACAAGCCTTCCGTCGCGCATGCAGCCATCTTCAGCGCAAACTCCGGGAGATCCAAAATGAGTGGTGGACTAGCCTCGCCAAGCGAACCCAGCTCAGCGCGGACATTGGCTACTTCAGGGGGTTTCTACAAGGCTCTAAAGGCTGTGTACGGCCCCTCACCCAAAGTCCAAAGCCCACTGCGCAGCTCAGACGGCAAAGTCCTCCTCAGCGACAAGATCTCCATCCTCAACCGGTGGTCAGAACACTTCCAATCTTTTTTCAGTGCCAACCGCTCAGTCCAAGATTCCGCCCTGCTCCAGCTCCCTCAACAGCCCCTAAGGCTAGAGCTGGATGAGGTCCTCACCCAGGATGAGACATATAAGGCAATCGAACAACTGAAAAGTGGCAAAGCAGCACGTATGGATGGAATCCCCCCAGAAGTCTGGAAGGCTGGCGGCAAAACTCTGCATGTCAAACTGCATGAGTTTTTCAAGCTTTGTTGGGACCAAGGAAAACTGCCTCAGGACCTTCGTGATGCCACCATCATCACCCTGTACAAAAACAAAGGCAAGAAATCAGACTGCTCAAACTACAGGGGAATCACGCTGCTCTCCATTGCAGGCAAAATCTTCGCTAGGATTCTCCTAAATAGAATAATACCAAGTGTCGCCGAGAATATTCTCCCAGAATCACAGTGCTGCTTTCGCGCAAACAGAGGAACTACTGACATGGTCTTTGCCCTCAGACAGCTCCAAGAAAAGTGCAGAGAACAAAACAAAGGACTCTACATCACCTTTGTTGACCTCACCAAAGCCTTCGACACCGTGAGCAGGAAAGGGCTTTGGCAAATACTAGAGCGCATCAGATGCCCCCCAAAGTTCCTCAACATAACTGCACGAGCATTAAAAGAAAACACAAACTCACAAAACAAGTTCCAAGTGATCTTATAAGTGATGAAAATAATGAATAAAAGGCCTCATAAACATAGAAAGTTTAAATGCGATACAGGTGAGCAACACCTGATTTTATAATACAAAGTTAGGCACGCCAACATATCAGATAGACAGTGAGTATTTGAAGGAGAACAGCACCTTTCCATCTCATCAACATTGAATGTCTAGCAACTGGATCCTTGACTTTCTTATTGGAAGACCACAGCTAGTACAAATTGGAAATGAAGTCTCCTCCCCACTGATTCTTAACTCAGACGCACTCCAAGGATGTGTTTAGCCCACTGCTCTACTCATTATATACCCAAGACTGTGCTGTGAGGCACAATTCCATTGTTATCTTCATGTTTGCTGACATCTCCACAATTGTTGGGAGAATCAGAAATGGTAACCAGGAAGCGTACAGGAGGGACATGGATAAGCCAGTTGAATGTGTAACAACAGCATTTCCTCAATGTTACTAAAACAAGGGGGGGGGGGGGAGTCACGTGACAGAGTCGCGTCTGTTCTGCGAAAACAAGCCCTCCACAGAGAAAAGGAAAAAAACGAAGCTGAATAAAGGAAACAGAGAGAAGCTGCAAGATAAAGTAAGCAAGAAGACCCAGAAGATGGCTCCAAAGAAGGAGAAGATGAGAGCGAAAGAAAAAGAAAAAGAAAGAAAAATGCCAGAAAGTAAAGCGGAAGGGAGCTCCCACCAAGCATATCGCCCAGCCCCTGAAGCTGGTAAGCATTCAGCAGGGTGGCAACCTCTCCTGGAGTGGACTGCAAAAATAGTCCTCAGAGCCAGAAAAAGAATGGCAGCTGAGCATTCGCGAGGAGTCACGCACGTGCAGTGCACATGTTACAGAGAAAACACTGACGGGAGAGAGGCCCAGCAGTGGGACATGACCGAAACAGCTGAGGGAGCCAGGAAGGTGACATCGAGGGAAGAGGAGGCACTAAGAGGACAAGAGAAGGAGCCAGAGAAGGAAGAAAAAGACAAAGACAAAGACCCGCACAGGAAAGCAGAAGGTAAAAAAGATAAGCAGCTGATAGGTAAGGATTATTATAATGAATAAATTAAGACACTAAAAGACATTTTAATGAGAGAATTTAATACAGTTCAAAAAAAGGGAAAGGCAGACGACAGAATGCAGAGGATGGAACTGTCTATTGTAGATGAAGTGGAAGAAAGAGAGGCAGCTGTGAAGTTCAACTTGGCAAAAGCGGTATTGTGGAAATAAAGCTATAATTTCGTGCTACGACATCCAGCAGTACTAAAAGTATTCATCCCTGGGGAGCAGAACAGACTATTCTCAGATCCGAAAGAAGGCTAAAGCTTTGCAGGACGATTGTCATACAGTCAACGAGATGAGACGAGGAGTATTAAGAAAGACTGCCCGGACAATGTATAGAGATAAGTTGTAAAGATGATAATGTGAATACAGAGGTTGAAAAAGATAAGGGGAAAAAGAAAAAAGAAGGAGATTTGTTATATTTATCGAAAAATGTTAAGTTTTTCTCTGGGGAGGGCTGGGGGAGGGGGAAGGACTGCACTGCAAAATCTGTAGATGCTTGCGGTTATTATCGCAACCCAGGTGGAAAAGGGAGCTGTTGTTGACTGGCATGGAGTCAAATACAACCCAATACCGGGGAGGGGGAGGGGTTAATGTTACTTTGGCTAGGAGTATATTTTGTGTTAGGTTTCATTGGGGATTCTGGGGTATTTTGTTTTTTAGTCGTGTCGTTGAGCACTGAGACGGGCAAGGATAATTCAAAGAGCAATACCGGAAAAAAGGAGATGGAGAGGTCAAAGAGGCGAGAGAGATTTGAAAATGGAGCGATAAGTTAGGTACATTGAATTATATGACCTTAAATGTTAATGGAATACACAACCATATTGAAAGGAAAAGGTTCCTGACATCATTCAAAAAGGAGAGAATAGACAGCATTTGTGCAAGAAACACAATTAACCGAGATAGAACATAGTAAATTGAGGAAAGTCTGGGTAGGTCATGTAGTGGCATCATCATACAACGCAAAAGCCAGGGGAGGAGCTGTACTAGTTAACAGGAATTTGCCAATTAATATAAAGGATGGAATAACAGATCCACCGGGCAGGTATGTGATGAGGAAGTGCCAGATTTACTCCGAATTTTGGAATTTGCTCAATATTGATGCACCTAATGAAGAAGATTAGGAATTCATGCAGGATATCTTCCAAAAGATAGTGGATACGCAGGAACATATCTTCTAGCATGTGGGGGAGGAGTTCAACTTCAACCTGGACCCAATGATACATAAAACTGGGAAGATAATTAACAAAAAGAATAAAGTAACCAAATTTATGCTAAAATCAATGCGGGATATGAAATTAATTGATATATGGAGGAGGCAACATCCAAAAGAAAGAGAATACTCATCTCACTCGAATAGACATAAGACCTATTCAAGGATAGATATGTTTTTGATGTCGCCGCAGATACAAGGGAGAGTTCAAAAGCAAGACTGTTATCCAATCACTCACCCTTGTTAATAACAATTGAATTAGTGGATGTTTCACCAAAAAATATAGATGGAGGCTAAACCTTATACTGTTAAAAAGGCAAGATTTCAGGGTATATAGTGAATAGCAAACTAAAATATACTTCATGATAAATAGAATCAGTTAAAGAAAAGTTCATACTATGGGACACAATTATTAGAGGAGAAATAGTTAGCCATACAACCAAAATTAAAAATGAATATAAACGGAAAGTAGAACAGTTGGAAAAAGAGATCGAAATTATAGAAAAGGAATTCGTGAAAAGTGACAACATAGACAAAAAGGGAGAATTGGCAGAGAAAAAAAACTAAAATACGAAACACTACAAACATATAAAATGGAGAAATACATAATGAAAATAAAGCAAAGATATGATGAATTGGGAGAGAAACCCACAAAATATTGGCTTGCAACTTAAAACAGAGCAAGGAAAAGAACATTACTGGTGAGAAGAAAAGATGATAAACATTTCCCATCAGAGATTAAAGGATTTGTTTTAAAATTCTGTAAGTAATGGTATCAAATCAAAAATACAGGAAAGAATGATAAAATTGATGAGTTTTTATCTAATATCAAACTAGCACAAGGACAAGTAGAAGATCAAAACTAATTGACAAAACCCTTTAAGACTGAAGAAGTAGAGGATATATTAATGAAACTACCAAACCCTAAAACACAGGTGAGGATGGATATCCTATAGAGTTCATTAAAGTCTGAATAGAGATAAGTTAAAGTTTGATTTTATTTTCATGTTTCCAGATAATTAAAAGCAACTTTTGTTTAAGTAACCATTTGTCTTGGCGAATATCTATTGCTGCTGGGTTTTGGGGTCTTCTAGGCTTGTAACAGCTAAAACAGTACATTGCCTTCTCTTTCAGGGACAGCTATCCCTCTCAATGGAACACCTTCCAATTTCCCTCTGGGCCACCTCTGCCCCTTTCTGGGAGACCTGTCCCGCTCTCTCTGTCTCGTTCTGGTACATCTCCGTTTCTTCCTCTCTCTCCCTTTCTGGCACATCTCCCTGTCTCTCTGGCACACCACTCCCTCCTTCTCCCTCTCTGGCATCCCTCTCTTCTTCTCCCTTTCTGACAAGCCTCTCTCCCTGTCTCTCTGGCACCCCTCTTTCCCTGTCTCTCTCTTGCACCCCTCTCCCCATCTCCCTCTTTGACACCCCTCTTTCCCTGTCTCTCTGACACATCTCTCCCTCAGATAATTCTGCCTCATTCTATCTCTCCCACCTTGGACAAAGCTTTCTCCCGTTTACATGACAACTCTCTGTCTGCTCGGCTCTCTCTCTCACTCTCTCTCTCTCTCTTTCTGTTCCCCTCTCTCTCCCTATCTCAGGCATTACCATCTCAATCACAGTGGGAAAGCTCTTCTGTCTCTCTCTCCCCATCCCCTTCCCCATACGCCCGAGACATCACCTTCTTATCTATGGGACAACCCCCTCTCTCACTGGGCTGGACAGATCTGCCTTGTTGACTCTGGAGACGGGGCTCCCTTTCAGGTGTCCGGAGATCACTCACCGATACTTGAGGTGTAGTCTGTAGTTCCAAAGATGTGCTCTGCTGCCTGATAATCCCGGGAGCAGATGAATGTGACGTTAGGTTCACCTTTGACCAGCTGCTTTGCTCTGTGATCAACGTCCACTCACGTTAAGTATCCTCACCTGCAACACTGCCTCAAGCACAGCCCCAGTTGCCCCCCGTGACATCATTTCATCCCCCCTGTGACATCATACCCCCTCTGTGACATCATCGCCCCCACCCTATGATCTGGATTTGTTAATTTCGGCGAATATCCTGCCCTCCTATTGGTTGAGGTTTTTCTGATTATTTTATTCGTGATTTTCCAGCCTCGAACTCAGTTTCCAACTTTATCCGTGTCAATGTTCACATGGTCGGCCTTGACCACAATTCACATTGTCCATTTGATGCCGTTTCTGCAGAGTTCAAGCACTTTGTATCTCCCTTCCTCCTCAAACCCTTTATTCAACCCTGGACCTTTAACTCATCGTAATTACACAGGACACTGAAGATGTTCACAGCAAAGGGACGGATCGTAGGTCAGGATTTTGTGGGGTTATCACAACTCGGCGGCCAGAGCTCGAGCTGTTTCATTTCCATGACTTTACCTGGTGGGGACGAGTTGGGCCCCCCCTGCCCCTTCCTACAACAGTAGGGTGGGGCGGTGAGACATAACTGTCTACTTATAGTCATGTTCCCATGGATTTGTGCAGGAATCTTTGTCAAGGTGGGAGCAATAAGCAGGCAGGGGCCTGAATGAAAAGGCAGGTGCGGGAAGAAGGGGCAAGGAGAGGAGCACAGACCAACAGGTGACCATAAGATATAGCAGCAGAAGTAGTTCATTCGGCCCATCAAGTCCATCCCGCCATCCATCATGAGCTGATCCATTTTCCCCCTCAGCCCCACTCCCCTGCCTTCTCACCATAAACTTTTATGATTTTTTTTTAAATTTAGACATACAGCATGGAAGGAGGACATGACACCCGACAGGTCCGTCCCACCCAATTTGCACCCCATTACCCTTCAATCTCCCATTTATTCTAAAGGGTGGGAGCAAACCCACATAGACACAGGGAGAATGTACAAATAACTTACAGACAGAGCTGATTCAAACCCAGTCCCGGTCGCTGGTGCTATAAGAGTGTTGCACTATCCACTCACCCAATCCATATCCCTTCATCCCCCTCTCATCCAGGGTCCTGTCTAAATTTTACTTAAATGCCATAATCAAGCCAGCATTCACCACTTCAGCTATCAGCTCATTCCACTCTCCCACCACTCTCTGCAACGTATTACCCCAAAAGTTTCCATTCACAATTTCACCTTTCACCCTTGACCCATGCCCTCTTGTTGATGTGTCAAATATACTCAGTGGGTTAATTGATAATTCTGTGTCCAATGAAGCAGAGTGGTGCAGCGGAAGCGTGCTGGGCCAATAACCCAGACATCGATGCATTGAAACCATCCTCTGCCTGTTATTCTTTGGGACCCATGGTTGGTGTTGAGGTTAGCACAACTCTTTTACGGTGCCAGATATGAGGCCCGGGGTTCAAATCACACGCTGTCTATAAGGAGTTTGTACGTTCTCCCATGTCTAAGTCGTCTTCCCCAGGGTCTCTGGTTTCCTCCCATCGTTTGAAACTTAGTGGGGGTGTAGGTTAATTTGGTGTAAATTGGGTGGAACGGACTCATGGGCCGATGGCCTGTTACTCCTCTAACATATACAAAACCATCATCCTGAATCGTTGTCTGGCTTTTACTTCTGATGGAAGCTGTGGGACCTGTTGGGGTTCCCCAGTGGGTGGAAGGTCACAGCAGTGTCAACCTTTGGTGGATGCTGTCTCCCCTTACTGGTCTCTGCCAGCACTGCAGGGTAATGGCTGATTGAAAGGGTGATCCAAAGAGGTTGTTTCCAATATAAACTTTATATTTAACTATTTACATTTAGATATACAGCGTGGTAACAGCCCCTTGTGACGCACAAGCCCGAGCCACCCAATTGCTCCTGTTAAAATATATATGGATTAAATATGTCTTCAAAAGTATTTGATTGTGGGGGTTTGGTTTAAGTTACTCTTCAAGAACAGTGTGACATTTCGCAAAAGGACTCGCATTTAAAATGGATCAACTTTGCTGAAGGGAGACATTGAGTCACCAGTGACATTGTAGAGAAAATGAAACTGCTTGAAGTGGACTTCAACCAGAGGGGCAAATGGAACATCATGTTGATCATGTCCGGGCTCAGATACTGATAATATCTTTCGAAAATTGAGTTTGTGCATCTATAAGAGGTCTCTTCGATTTTACAAGTGGGGAGGAAAAAACTGACAGCTGATTTCTCTTTTGAAGAGAGAGTGAAAGAGAGAGAAAGAGAGAGAAGGAGAGTGAGAGAGATAGAGAATGAAAGAGAGAGAGAGAAGTCAGTTGCAGAGTATCTGTTGAGGCTGCAAAATGACAAGCTGGCAGCTTGGGAAAAAACACCATTTTGAAGACGGGTCGTGGATTCTGAGTTCAGCCTGTTGAAAAACTTTCTAGTCCTGACAAGACGAAATTGCTGGCAAGAATGTTTGTCCTGAAATAAGGGAAACAAGAGGAACTCTGTGGTGACCTGGAAGAAGAGATTATCGTTTGAAAATCCCAAATGGGGCAAGTTTCTTCGGCAAGACATTGAAGTGGCTGATTGGAGGAAATCAGTTTGTGTGTGTTCAATGAGCAACAAATGTCTCTCTGAAGCGAACAAGAACCTTCCTGAATGGTAACCACTTAACTTTAGGCACCAGATTCTGGTGGAAATTTTAAAGGTTAAATTCTGTGTACAGTATGAGAATTGCCTAATACCGGTGAACTTGGAGAAAGGATACGTGAATGATTGGACAGTGAACCAGAGAACTTTCTTGAACATGTACCCTTTACATACACGTACACTTAGAACTAGAAGGGGGTTAATTTAGGTTAAGTGAAAACTAATGAGTATTAGTTGGATCTTGTTATTATGTTTAAAGGAAATTAAAACCATCTTTTGTTCAAGTAACCATTGTCTTGGTGAATTTCTATTCCTGCTGGGTTTTGGGGTCCTCTGGGCTCATAACACATCCAATTAACCTCCACCCTTGGCAGGTTTTGAACGGAGGGAGGAAACTGTAGCACATGGAAACTGCCTACACAGACGCGGGGAGAAGGTACAAACATCTTAACGACAGCGGTGATTCGAACCAAGGTCCTGAATGCTGCCGCTCTCAGTGTTGCACTATTCGCTAGTCTCACCGTGACTCCCCTTTACATTTGAACCCAGTCCATATCCCGTCATCCCCATCTCATCCATGTATCTGTCCAAATTTTAATGAAGTGTTAAATTCAAGCCAGCATTCAGCACTTCAGCTGGCAGATCATTCAACACTCCCACCACTCTCTGAGTGAAGTTCCCTGAAAGATCCCTTTCAAAATTTCACCTTTCACCCTTGACCCATGCCCTCTGGTCCTTGTGTCAAATATACTCAATGGGTAAAAGGCCTGCTTGCATTTATTCAATTGACACCACTGATAATTCTTTGTATAATTTAGCAGTGTGGCGCAGAGGAAGCGTGCTGGGCCCATAACCCAGAGGTCGATGAATCGAAACCATCCTTTGCTAGATATTCATTGGGAGTATGTTGAGGTTAGCACATCTCTTTTACAGCGCCAGAGTCTGGGTCCATGTTTTGAATCACGCGCTCTCTGTAAGGAATTTGTACGTTCTCCCCGTGTCAGAGTGGTTTTCCCCGGGTCTCTGGTTTCCTCCCACCATTTGGAAAGTATAGGGGGTGATGTTGCGATGATGTTTAAAGGAAATTTAAAGCAATGTTTGTTTAATTAACCATTGTCTTAGAAACATAGAAACGTAGAAGATAGGAGCAGGAGTAGGTCATTCGACCCTTCGAGCCTGCTCCGCCATTCAACGAGATCATGGCTGATCTGAAAGTTCAGTACCCCGTCCCCACCTTCTCTCCATAACCTTTAATACCCTTATACTGAAGAAATAGATCTAATTCCCTCTTAAATAGATTTAATGAACCTGCCTCTACTCCCCTGTGTGGCAATGAATTCCACAGATTCACCACCCTCTGGGTAAAGAAATTCCTCCTCATCTTGGTCCTAAATGGTTTGCCTATTATCCTCAAACCATGGCCCCGGGTTCTGGATTTTCCCATCCTTGGAAACATCCCATCTGCATCCATTCTGTCCAGTCCTGCCAGAATTTTATATGTCTCTATGAGATCCCCTCTCAATCTTCTAAACTTCAGCGAGTACAATCCCAATTTGCGCAATCTTTCCTGCTAAGTCATTCCGGCCATTCCAGGTATCAGCCAGGTGAATCGCCTCTGCACTCCCTCCATTGCAAGAACATCCTTCCTTAGATAAGTGACCAAAACTGCACACTATACTCCTGGTGGGGTCTCACCAAGGCCCTGTACAGCTGCAGTAAGGTATCCTTGTTCCTATACTCAAACCCTCTTGATATGAAGGTCAACATACCATTTGCCTTTTTAACCGCCTGCTGTACCTGCATGCTCACCTTCAGAGACTGATGTACAAGTACCCCTAGGTCTCTCTGCACTTCCCATCTCTTAATCTATTGCCATTCAAATAGTAATCTGCCCTCCGGTTTGTATTACCAAAGAGGATAACCTCACATTTATCCACATTGTAGTGCATTTGCCATGTATCTGCCCAGTCCCTCAATTTATCCAAATCACACTGGAGCTTCCTGACCCCCTCTTCCGTGTACACAACCCCTCCTAGCTTAGTGTCATCTGCAAATTTGGAGATATTACATCCAATCCCCTCATCCAGATCATTAATGTAAATTGTGAACAGCTGGAGCTGGGGTTCGAGTACAGATCCCTGTGATACCCCACTGGTCACCGCGTGCCACTCAGAAAACGAGTCATTTATCCCAACTCTCTGTCTTCTTCCTACCAGCCAGTTCTCAATCCACATCACTACTTTTTCCCCCAATCCCATGAGCCTTGATTTTGGAAGCCAGTCGTTTATGCAAGGCCTTATCGAAGGCCTTTTGGAAGTCCAGGTACACCACATCCACTGGCTCTCCCCCATCTATTTTACCTGTCACCATCTCAAAGAATCCAATAGATTTGTCAAGCACAATTTACCTTTTGTCCAATCCATGTTGACTCCGTCCGATCCCTTCTCTGCTAGCCATATGCTCCGCTATTACATCCTTAATAATGGATTCCATCATTTTGCCCACTACTGATGTAAGGCTCACCGGCCGATAATTCCCCACTTTTTCTCTACCCCCCTTTTTAAATAGTGGGGTAACATTAGCTACCCTCCAATCCATGGGTACTGATCCTGAGTCTATCGAGTTCTGGAAAATAATTCTTAAAGCATCTGCTATCTGAATGGCCACTTCCTTGAGTACCCTAGGATGTAGATTATCAGGCCCTTGGGATTTATCGGCCTTCAATCCCATCAATTTCCCCAAGACCATGTCCTTAGAGATACTGATTTCTTTCAGTTCCTCCCTTGCATTAGTCTCTATGTTTCCCAACATCCTTGGGAGGTTATTTGTATCCTCTCTTGTAAAAACAGAACTAAAGTAAGAATTTAATTGGTCTGCCATTTCCTTATTCCCCATTATATATTCCCCTGATTCCGACTGCAAAGGACCTACTCTGGATTTCACCAATCTTTTCCTCTTGACATATTTATAAAAGCTTTTGCAGTCGGTTTTTATATTTGCCGCAAGCTTACTTTCGTAATTTATTTTTGCTCTCTTGATTAATCCCTTTGTCCTCCTTTGGTGCATCTTGAACTGCTCCCAGTCTTCGGTTGCGGAACTTTTTTTGGCCAATTGATATGCTCTCTTTTTGGACCCAATGCTGTCTCAAATTTCCCTTGTTATCCATGGTTGAGTCACCTTTTTATTTTTATGCCAAACCGGTATAAACGATTTTTGCAATTTCTCCATTAGATCTGTGAATGCTTTCCAATGTCTATCCACAGTCAACCCCCCCATAAACACCACCCAATCAATCTTACTCAACTCCCGTCTCATACCATCATAATTCCCTTTATTTAAATTCAGGACCTTAGTCTCGGTTTTAATTTCATCATTCTCCATGTCGAGTGAGAATTCGATCATATTGTGATCGCTCCTACCCAAAGGGCCTCGCACAACAAGATTGTTGATTAGCTCCTTATCATTGCATAATACCCAATCTAAAATGGCCTGCTCCCGAGTTGGTTCCTCAACATATTGCTCTAGATAACCGTCATGTAAACATTCAAGGAATTCCTCCTCCTCAGTATTTTTACTAGTTTGACTAGTCCAATCTACATGCAAATTAAAGTCTCCCATGATGACGGCTGTTCCCTTATTGCACGCTTCTCTAATTTCTCTTTTAATTAATTCCCTCACCTCTACACTACTATTTGGAGGCCTATTTACCACCCCCACTAACGTTTTCCACCCCTTGCTATTCCTCAGTTCTACCCATATAGATTCCGCATCTTCTGAGTTAATATCCTTCCTGTCAATCGTGTCGTTTCCTTCTCTCACCGTTTATACTACCCCACCCCCTTTTCTTTCTTGCCGATCCCTCCTAAATATCGTACACCCCCGGATGTTAAGTTCCCAGGCTTGCCCACCCTGCAGCCATGTTTCTGTAATCCCAATCAAATCATATTTGTTTATCTCAATTTCCACAGCTAATTCATCTACCTTGTTCCGAATGTTTCTTGCATTAAGATATAAAGACTTCAGATTTGCTTTTTTCACCCTCCTTGCTCTTTCTGATTTTTTACTTTCGCTGCCTAACCTAACTTTTCCTATTTTATCTTTTCTGTCCTTTGCCCTATCATACAGGTTCCCATCCCCCTGCCAAATTAGTTTAAACCGCACCCGAAGGCTGTACCAAACCTCGCTGCCAATATATTGACCCCTTTTGGGTTTAGGTGTAACCCATCCTTCTTGTAGAGGTCATGCCTTCCCCGAAAGAGATCCCAATGATCCAAGAAGCCAAAACCCTGTCCCTTACACCAGCCCCTCAGCCACTTATTCATTTTTCTTAACCTTCCATTTTTGTCCTCAGTTGCACTTGGCACAGGTAGCAAACCAGAGATCACCACCCTGGCTGTCCTATTTCTTAGTTTCTGTCCTAGCTTTCTGTAATCCTTTTTCAGTACTTCCTCCTTTTTATCTATGTCATTGGTTCCCACATGTACCAAGACATCAGGCTGTTTGCCTTCCCCTTTTAGAATACCCTGGACCCGATTTGAGATATCCCGCACCCTTGCACCAGGGAGGCAGCACACCATGCGGGCATACCTATCTGGCTCACAGAATCTCCTGTCTGTATTTCTGACAATGGAGTCCCCAATGACCACTGCATTCCTCTTTACCTTTTGGTCCACCATGTCAGGCTCAGTGCCAGTTGCTGAGAGGGATGTTCACAGGTGTGCTCTCTATTTTCCTGGTATTTTTCTTCCCTCGCCTGACAGTTCCCCACTTACCTGACACATCTGGTCTTGGGGTAACTATGTCCCTGAAAGTTGAATCTATCAACTCCTCACTCTCCCTTACCAGCCGTAGGTCCTCAAGTTGCAGCTCCGGTTCCCCAACTCCGTCCTTAAGGAACTGCATCTCGGTGCACCTGACGCAGATGTGGCTATTTGGGAGGGTGGGACTCACCCATGGTTCCCACATCTGACATCCAGTACAAAGCACTAACCCCATAGGCATGACTGAGCTAAAATAATGCCACTTACCTTTCTCCTCGCCTGCTTTTGCCTAAGCCTGTTGAGCCAAAGGCTGGAAGTCCCACTCCTTCAGTGCCCCACTCACTCAGTGCGCCGCTCCTCGCTGGACGCCCCCTCCCCTTTTACTCCTTTCACTGGCCCCTTGACCAATGAACCCAGTCACTCTCTCCAAGCTCCTGCTCCTCTGACTCACAGCTCAAACTCCAGCTGTTGCCTCCTCAGACTCCCAGCCCGATTTGAGTAGGCCCAAGCCCCAGTAAACCCTTGTATTTAACTGCTTACCTCCACGTCACTCTCTCCGAGCTTCTCCTCCGTCGACTCCCAGCTCGAATTTACATATAGATTGGACCAGCCAAATTAGTAAGTCCAGCTATTTATTCTATTCACCCTCTGATGCTGTCTCTTGGCTCCTCGTCCTCTCACCCGACACCAGGCCCTGACTCACTGTCTCCTCTGACCCTGAGACTGAGTCTGACCTTTCTTGGTGAATTTCTATTCCTGCTGGGTTTTGGGGACCTCTGGGCTCATAACACATCCAATTAACCTCCACCCTCTGGACGCTTTGAACTGTGGGAGGAAACTGGAGCTCCCGGATGATCCTTACACAGTCATCAGGAGAGTGTACAAACACCTTACAGGCAGCGCCGATTTGAACCCCAGTCACAGTCGCTGACCCTCAAAGAGTGCTGCACTAACAGCTAAAGTTACCGTGCCACACCTGTCCATATGAACCTAATCCATTTCCCCTCATTCCCCTCTCATCCAGGGACTGGTCCAAATTTTATTTAAATGTCATAATCAAGCCAGTTTTCACCACGTCAGGTGGCAGCTCGTTCCACACTCCCCCCACTCTCTGCAGGAAAAAGTTCCACCAAATGTTTCCTTTCAACAATTCACTTTTCACCCTTGACCCATGCCCTCTGGTTCTTGTGTCACCTAAACCTGCTTACATTTGTACTGCTCATAATTCTGTTTCCATGATAGCAGAGAGGCGCAGAGGAAGCGTGCGGGGCCCATAACACAGAGGTTAATGAATTAAAACCATCCTCTGCTAGATATTCTTGGGAGCCATGGTTGGTGTCGAGGTTAGCACAACAATGTTACAGCACCAGAGACTGGGCCAGGGGCTCGAATCATGCGCTGTCTGTAAGGAGTTTGTACGTTCTCCCCGTGTCTGAGTGGGTTTTACCCAGCGACTCAGTTTAATACGTACTGGGGGTGTCGGCTAATTGGGTGTAAATTGAGTGGCACAGACTCGTGGGCCGAAATGGTCTGTACGTCTAAATCTATCAGCCTGGCTCGTCGACTGCCCTTCACTTCTGATGGAGGCTGCCGGATCTGCTGGGTTTCCCCAGTGTGGGGTGCGGCACTGTATTGTAAACCTTTTGTGGTGTGCTGCCTCCCCCTACTGGACTCTCGCAGTACTACATGGCCATGGCAGATTGAAAGGTTGAACCAAATTGGTTGTTTCCATGTTAAACGTTATAAATATTTAAATTTAGACATACAGTGCGGTAACAGGCCCTTCAGCCCTTGAGCCTGTGCCACCCAATTACACCCAATTAAGCAACTAACCCAGTTCATTTTGAATTATGTGAGGAAAACGGAGAAACCGGACAAAACCTATGCAGTCACAGGTGGAATGTGGAAACTCCTTTCAGACGGTCGTGATTCGAACCCTGCTCAGGACACTCTCGATAAAACTGCTGTAGAAAGTTGACCTGATGCTGGCCGGTCACCTTCCCTACTTCAGTCTATAAGGAACTGAAGTTTCGGTTGTACCTTCCTGACAAGTGAGGAGATGTTGTGTGTCCAGGATCGGTCTCTTGTTCAGTGATCTCCAAGGAATTTGGTGTCTTCCACTCTCTCCACTACAGAGTTGTTGATGTGTAGTGGAGGGTGGTCGGTCCTCGTCCTCATGAAGTCGGCAATTGTGTCCACATTGAGACCCAGTATTTTACACTTACCTCAGTTCATGAGATTTTCCACCCCTTCTCTGTTGTACGATCCGTCGTTATTGCTGACTAGGAAAACTACTGAGATGTCATTTGCAAACCTGATGACACTGTTGGAGCTGGAGGCAGTCATGGGTCAGTGGGACTTGATACGAAAAAGTGGTGTAGCACAGAATAGAGGGGACGAGTGGCTTGTTTCTGTGCTGTAAATGTTCTATTGTTTTGTGGAATATCTGATGTCTAAATGTAAATGTTTTGTGTCTAATTATTGTTTTTTGAGAAGTGGAGGCTCCTATAAAAAACCAGGGGATGTGTTTTGAAGGAAAGTACAGTGTTTTTATAAAACAGAAAAGGTTGTATTTGTCAAAATTTGTGGTGTTTTTTGATACAAACCACCACTTTTTTCTACAGTAATATATGCAGTTTTCATGTAAATACCCCAAAGTGTGAATCACAAATTGAGACAATGAGATAAAGGAGCAGAGGTAGGTCATTCAGCCTGTCGAGTCTGCTCCACCATTCCATCATGAGCTGAACCATTCTCCCACAGCCCCACTAAACTGCTTCTCCACTCACCCTTGGTACCCTGTCTGTTCAGAGAGCTGGGAATGGGAGAACATGGCAGCACTGCCGGTCCTTCTGTAAGGACAGCGCTGTCACAGACCCACGGAGAGTGGAAACACAGCGCTCTGACATGGGCTTCTACCATCTGGTCCAAATGCGGTTGGATCCGTACAGACTTTAAAAGGACCGTTAATTGACCTGGCGGTGGTTTTATATAAAAATACTGCAGCCACAGGGACGGCCTCCAGGATCGCAGGGCCGATGAGCGGCAGCAGCCAGGAGAGGCTACCAACTCTGGGGAAGCAGAGGACTGGCACAGGGCACCAGAAAATGGGGAGCTCACCCCCTGGTTTAAGAAGGAGATGCAGAGGAGGTGACTCATGGGACGGTGACCACAGCGGCAGACCAGAGAGGGATCCTGTGGTTGAACACACAGGCCGCGGATGATTCGGGGCAAGTAACCTACTCTGGCTGCGGGCGATTCCAGTCAAGGGATTCACACCGGGCCGCGGACTGCAGGAGTCTGGCTCGAGACTGACCGAAGGTACCTGAACCAGGATGTGCGAGGGTGCCGAGGTCACTGAAGGGCTTCTAATCGTGGTGGGGAATCGGATCGGGACCTCAAGCGGCTGATGGTTTAGACTGGACTCTGTCTGGCTACAGGAGCTGGTGGGAGGGTTGGAGGTGAATTGAAGGACACTCAGTGACGCTCATCGAACTCTCATTTACTTCTCTTTCTCTGACTGGAAGAGGCGCTTCAGACAATTTCTGTCGATGGCCAATCTGTCTGCCCTACAGCAGACGAAAAGCAAATTTGAGTAATATTGCACTGACTTCATGACATGACAATAAATTGAATCTTAACCCTTGGAAATGTAAGAGAGATATCTGACCCTCTCTTTTATATACACAGAGAGTGGTGGTGCCTGGAATGCATTGCCGAGGGTGGTGATAGAGGCTGGTACAACAGGGACATTTAAGACTCTTTGACAGGCAGATGTAAGGATAATAGAGGGTTATGGGTGTGAGGTGGGGAGGGGTTAGATTGTTATGGAGTAGGTTTACATCGGTCAGAACAACATTGTGGCTGAAGGACTGGTCTGTGCCCTGTTCATTGCTGTTGGGCTCAGAAGGAGGATTCCAACAGTGGCTGTCTGGATGGTGATGCAGATGGGGAAAGATGTGGGCTTCGCTGAGGCCCCCTCTTCCCAACAAGGCTTGCGCACGATATACATGGCTCAATGTACGTGATACGTTCTCTCATGGTCTTGCGCTTACTTCCAACAGTAAAGGAGGGGGCTTGAGCCCTGCTTCCCTATTCCCTCCCAACAACTGATCATATCCATTGTCGTATTTTTGCAGAATCATTGCAATTAAATCCAGTTTTAATTTCCAGACTTTACTGTGGCATTCCCTTAAAAAGTGATGTCTGCCACTCAGATCAGAAAGTTTCCCACCGTGGAAACAGGCCCTTTGGTCCAACTTCAGATTTATGGTCAGAGTTACGTGCAGGAAGTCACATACAACCCTGAGATTATTTTTCCTGTGGGCGAGAGAGAGTCACCACGTCTTGGTCATGCTGAAACGAACCAACCCAGTGTACGCACGGAAACAAATAAAGAACAATTGGAAACAAATGGTGCAATACAGATTCCAATTTATTGTCAAGTGCACACATGGCATCACATAAAATCCTGAGAATCATTTTTTCCTCGGAGCCAGACACAATTATCACTTGTTTGTGATGCAAAAGAACTGTACACAACATAAACGTGTAAACAAATCAAGAACTGGAAACAAACTGGAAAAAATTCAATCAAGTCCAAACATTTGAGCCGTTTAATGAGTCCTGATTGGGTTTGTTGTTGGATGGTGGAGGAGTAGCAGCTGTTCCTGAACCTGCTGGTGCAAGTCTCGTGGCAACTCTAGCTCTTTCCTGATGGTAGCAATGAGAACAGAGAGATGCAGAGTGTTGTGAATCCTTGACGAACGCTGCTGCTCTCCGACGGCAGTGTTCCTCGAAGAAGTTTTCAGTTTGGGGAGGGTTTCACTTGTGATGTCCTGGGCTGTGTCCACTACCTTCAGCAGGACTTTACAATCAGACGTGTCGGTGTCCCAGTACCAGACCGTGATGCAGCCGTTCAGAACACTTTCCACCACACATCACAGAACAATACAGTGCAGGCCTTTCGGCCAAAAATGTTGCGCTCACCTATATATTCCTACCGAAAAAAGTACTAAACCCTGCCTACACTGTTTCCCTGCCTCCTGACTTTTACGTGTAACTGCCTCCCTGAAGCTCCTATCACAACCTCTGTCTCCCTTAAAATCTAACTCCAGCTCCAGGTCCCTAACTCAGTTTGTCAGGAACTGGAGCCTGATGTACCTTTTGCACATGTCGTTATCAGGAACAGACGTGCTGTCCCTGACTTCCCACATCCGACAACCGGAACACTGGATGGCCCTAATCACTGCCTCAATTACCGACTCCAAAGTCCATTAAATTTCTTAAAGATGCTCACCTCTCCAGGAGCAAACTCTTCCTCAGCCTCGAGGGGTTAACAAATGGTATTGTAGCACGAGTTTAACCTGCCAATTTGCGGGTTTTCTACCCGTGTTTAGGCCATTTAGGTACACTTTTAGAAACAAACTGCAGAGGTTGGAACACCACCTCGGAGGTGGATTGTCGACCTGTGTATACGCACCATGTAGCTGCTGCTTGTCAACATGTAACGATCGTGGGGGCCCAGGTAGGTTATGACGTCAACACTTGTGTGCAATGGCCGTCTTCCTTACCCATAAACATGCATGCTGCTGGAATGCCAGAGCAGTTCCAGCCACATGGGGGATTATGGGTAAGGACGGTCATTTCTCCTGTCTCAACACCGTTCCCCTCCGGCCCACTCCATCCCAACAGTCCCCTCCACTTCCCACTGGCCTGACCGCGTTAGCCTGCCGGCCCAACAGTGCTCCCGCTCCATGATCATCCCAGCCCTACACCTCCCCCATCCACCCCGATACACCCACACCCCGGCCACTTGCCGCTGGGAGGCCAACACAGGGAAAAGGGAATTCCCTGCATGGGCCCAGTGACGCGGTGAATGCATGGCACATCTCACACCACGCCTTCGAAGAGGGGGGTGCGGTCCTAAATTGCCCCTTCAAAAACGCCGTAAGAGAGGTGTCACACATTCACCGCGTCACCAGAGGCCCCGCTGGGAATCCCGTTCCTCGTGTTGGCCTCCAAAACAATAAGTTGCCAGGGTGGGTGCAGGATGCTGTTGGGGCTGGAGTGAGCATGGAGTTGGAATGCTGTTAGGGCTGGAGGATGAACACAGAATCAGGCGCAAGTGGCAAAGCTGTCGATGCTGGGGCAGAACGCTGTCAGGGCCTTGCGTAGGAATGGTGTCTGGGTTGGGGGAGTGGGACTGCTATCGGGCCAGCAGAGAAACACTGTTGGACTGGTGGAGAGTGGAGTGGGTAGTCAGAGGAGCCTATAGTGGTCCGGTGGGGAATGGCGTTGAAGCAGGTGCAATGGCCGACTTCTTACCCATAATCCACCATGCTGTTGGTACTGTTCTGGCGTTCTCATGGCGTGAAGGTTTAAGTGTAACCATGCAAGCATTGAAGTAATTTTCTAACTGGGCATCCATGATCGCTTACAAATTGTCCAGAAGCAGCTACACAGTACGTGTACATGGGGCGATAATCCACCTCCAATGTGATTTGAAAACCTGTGCAGCATTTTTTTTATTCTACTCACCAATTGGCTTGTACACAGGTAGAAAACATGCCAAATTGGCAGGTTAAACTCCTGTTACCATCCAATTTGTAAACCCCTACTGTTCAACCCTGAGTTCATTTTAAAGGCACTTTAAAACATTTAAAGACACATTGGCACCCAACAAGCCAATCTCACTCACCTCTCTCACCCTCCTAGTCAGTCAATTGCCTCGAGAAGATGGCATCCGCAGAAATTTGCTAGGGTTTCTGGTATAATTCCTATCCTCCGCAAACTCTCTGCACCTTTGGAGTCCACGTGTTCCAGGCTGGTACAGTTGATGGTTGTTTGAAACAGGAGGATACTGTAATGTAATATTTGTAGATATAGTTAGGAGATAAATTGGTAAAATTAGAGAAGGTAACATATATACACACACACATTTTAAAACAGATTGCATTTGTAATACAGAAGAATTCATATTCAGTGACTTTACTGAAAATATGGAGAATCCTTTGCACATTTCACAAGTACGTGCTAATTGAAATAATGTCATGAAATGTCATTAGATATGGGGATAGTGCCGGAGGATTGGTGCATTGCGCATGTGGTTCCGTTATTTAAAAAGGGTTCAAGGAGGAAGCCTGGCAACTATCGGCCTGTAAGTTTGACGTCTGTGGTAGGTAAATTAATGGAGAAAATTCTTAGAGATAGTACTTATAAACATCTGGATAGACAGGGTCTGATCAGGAGCACTCAACATGGATTTGTGGGAGGAAGGTCATGTTTGACCAATCTGATTGAATTTTTTGAAGAGGTGACTAGGAATGTGGATGAGGGTAGCGCAGTGGATGTTGTCTATATGGACTTCAGTAAGGCCTTCGATAAGGTACCACATGGAAGGTTAGTTAGGAAGGTGCAGTCTTTAGGTATAAATTTTGAGATAGTCAAATGGATTGAACATTGGCTGAAAGGGAGAGGCCAGAGAGTGGTAGTGGATAATTGTCTGTCAGGTTGGAGGCCGGTGACCAGTGGTGTGCCTCAAGGATCTGTATTGGGCCCATTGTTGTTCGTTATATACATTAATGATCTAGATGATGGGGTGGTGAATTGGATTAGTAAATATGCAGACGATACTAAGATAGGTGGAATAGTGGATAATGAAGAAGGTTTTCTAGGATTGCAGAGGGATTTGGGCTGCTTAGAAAAGTGGGCTGAAAAATGGCAGATGGAATTTAATGCTGATAAGTGTGAGGTGCTTCATTTTGGTAAGAAGAATCAGAATAGGACATATGTGGTAAATGGGAGAGCATTGAGGAATACAGAAGAGCAGAAAGATTTAGGAGTGACGGTACATCGTTCCCTGAAGGTAGAAACTCACGTGAATAGGGTGGTGAAGAAGGCTTTTAGTATGCTGGCCTTTATCAATCATTGCATGGAATATAGGAGTTGGGAGGTGATGTTGAGATTGTATAAGACGTTGGTGCGGCCTAATTTGGAGTTCTGTGTGCAGTTCTGGTCGCCTAATTATAGGAAGGATATAAACAGAGTGGAGAGAGTGCAGAGAAGGTTTACCAGAATGTTGCCTGGGTTTAAGCATCTGGAGTATGGGGAGAGATTGGACAGATTGGGTCTTTATTCTTTGGAGCATAGAAGGTTGAGAGGGGATTTGATAGAAGTATTTAAGATTATGAAAGGGATAGACAGAGTGGATGTGGATAGACTATTTCCGTTAAGAGGAGGAAAGATTAAAACAAGAGGACATGAGTTAAGAATTAAGGGGCAGAGGTTTAGAGGTAACATGAGGGGGAACTTCTTTACTCAGAGAGTGGTAGCTGTGTGGAATGATCTTCCGGGAGAAATAGTGGCGGCGGAGTCAATTGTATTATTTAAGAAAAGGTTGGACAGGTATATGGATGAGAGGAAGATGGAGGGTTATGGGCATTGTGCAGGGAGGTGGGATTAGAAAGAGGTGTTTGGTTCGGTGCGGACTAGAAGGGCCTAATGGCCTGTTTCCGTGCTGTAATTGTTATGTTATATGTTATGTTATGAAATGAATGGACTGGAGACCGATCATCAGTGTTGAATATTTTTACAAGACTTCTGACCTTTCTGCAACGTGCTCACTCCGGGGATCTTGTTTACCTAAAAACAACAGTGTTCCAATTCCATGCTCACCCCAGCCGCATTAGCAGAAGACTAACTCCTATTATTTGCAAGAGGAGGGGTCTTTTCAAGTGAGAGTGAGAGTGAAAGAGTGAGAGGGAGAGAGAGAGTGAGAGGGAGAGAGAGAGAGAGAGAGAGAGAGAGAGAGAGAGAGAGAGAGTGAACAGTCATATCTGAAACAAGTAGGAGAAGCTGGATGGAACTGGAACAGAAACTCCAGAGTGGCAGATGGCTGGATGTGCTGTCTTTCCGATGTTTCTCTTGGAATAATTGAAACAGAAAGGAATTCTGTAGGAGCCTAAAAGAAAGACGTTAGCATCTGGATAATCCAGATGGGGCAAGTTTCATCAGCTAATGGTGGAACCTCAGTTGTGGAACTCCTGGAACATCACATCTCTCTCTGCAAACCTGATGAGAATCTTCTAGAGTGGTAAACACTTACCTTTCATGCACTGAAGACTGGTGAACTTTCTATCTGTTAAAGTCTCTGCACAGTATAAGATTTGCCTGCAACCAGTGTACTTAGAAGAATGAGAAATGAGATTGAACTGTGGAAAAAAGAACTTTACATGAGTTTACACACACATGACATACATGTGTGCTTAGAATTAGAAGGGGGTTAAGTTGGTTTAGTTAAGTTAATAGAGATAAGTTTAAGTTTGATTCTGTTTTCATTTTTAAAGATAATTAAAAACAACTTTTGTTTAAGTAACGACTTGTCTATGGCTGCTGGGTTTTGGGGTCCTTTGGGCTCGTAACATTATATCTGAGCTCGTCCAGCCCATTGAACACGAGTTTTATGGATTATTAGTTAATTGTGAGAAACAGCATCAATGGATGTTGATAAGATTTTGTCAGAACCATTATTTGCGGAACTGAGGAGCAAAGGAAAAGAGGGACTGATGGTTATTTCTAAGGCATTAAAACAGACTGAATTGAAACATTGGATGAGGAAAGTACAAATTCAGAGGTTATAGTGAAATAATGTATAAGTGAGGATAAATTTGTTCAGAAAGACTTAGAAGCTTTTCCAGAGGATAGATCTGGTGATTTGCAATTGGAATTGGAGGAATTGAGGATAGAAGAGTCTAAAAGGAAGAAAAGAGGCTAAAAATCAAAAAGAGGAAGCTGAAAAACAGAGGAGATATGAGTTCGAGTTCGCTGAAAGACAGATTAAATTTGAGAGGATGAAAATTGATAGGGAGCAAAGTAAGAGAGCTGAAGCTGTAATTCCTGCGGAGAGGTTTTTGCCAAGTAGAGAGGTAAATCTAGTGCCTCCTTTTGATGAGGGAGAGATAGATACCTATTTTCAGTTTTTGAAAAGGTCGCTGATCGTTCAAAATGACCTAAAAAGAAGTGGACATTAATGCTCCAACGTGTATTGAAGGGAGAAGCACAAATTGCATCCTCTCGCTTGACTGTACAACAAGTGGCAAATTATGATATTGTTCAGAAAGATGTATTCAGAAGCGGATAGAGAAAAATGTAGGAGTTTGATAAAAACATAGAATCAATCTTATATGGATTGTGCCTCAAGAGGAATAAATAATGAGGGAAGTCACGTGAAGGAATAGTGACCGGGAAGAAAACACCAGCCCTCTCCAGAAAACTTAAAAAGGTAAAGAAAAAGCAAAGCTACAAACACAGAAACCATAAGAAATTAAAAATAAAAGTGTGGAGAAAATGGCAGCAAAGAAAGAAAAACCAAAAACAACTGGAAGAAAAGAAGAAGGAAAGACGTCGGAAGAGAAAGGTGAAGGCCTTACCTGTACGAGGAGGCCCGCCGTGGAGAGAGAAGCCCGCTCAGTGAGGTCAGTGGAAACCCCGAACTCAGGACTACAAAAATGGCTCACGGAGCCAAACAAAAGTGCGCTGTTAGCTCAGAAGATGGATATAAAGGAAAACTATAATAGGAGAAACAATATAAAGATAGTGGGCCTGAAGGAAGATGAAGAAGGCAAAAATATGAAAGAATTTATAAAAGAATGGATCCCCAGAGTCCTAGGAAGGCCAGAATTACAGGAAGGAATGGAAATAGAAAGGGCACATAGAACATTAGCCCCAAAACCACAACCACAACAAAAACCAAGATCCATTCTTGTAAAATTCTTAAGATATACGACAAGAGAAAATATATTGGAGAAGACACTGAAAAAAATAAGAGAACACAAAAAACCATTGGAATACAAAGGTCAAAAAAAATTTCTATCCAGACATAAGTTTTGAACTCCTGAAGAAGAGGAAGGAGTTTAACGCAGCAAAATCGACCCTATGGAAAAAAGGTTATAAATTTATGATAAAATATCCAGCGGTGCTTAAAATAGTTATCCCAGGGCAGCAAAGCAAACTATTCTCGGATCCGGAAGAAGCACAAAAATTTGCAGAACACCTACAAAACAGACAGTGAGATAAAGAGATGTAAAAAGAACAAAAATGACAACAAACTATATCTCAAAAAGAAGAATGAAGTATAAGTAAGAACTAAGAAGGGAAAGAAAGGAAGAAAGGAGGGAATTAAGAGAGTGAGCTTTGTTATATATGAAGATTAAAATCATTTCTGGGGGGTGCTGGGTGGGGAAGAATAACAGTACAGTTAAATCAGTTGACGCTTGCGAGCGGGTTCGCAAATCCAAATGGAGAGCGGAGATGTAGTTGCCCAACAAGGAACAAAGGGCAACTCAGAAAAGGGAGGGATTATTCGGGTTAAAGGAATTTTAGATGTGGGAATAGTGGAAATATTTTATGTTTTAGAAGTGTTGTCTTACAATGTGTTCAAAAAAAGAAAGCAGAAATGGATAAGAAGGGAAGGTGGTGATGAGGAAACGGAAAGGAAAGACAAACAAAGTATGAAATGACCATGTTGACTTTAAATATTAATGGAATACATAACTAAATCAAAAGGAAGAAACCGTTAAATTTACTGAAGAAAGAAAAAATTGATATAGCATTTGTGCAAGAAACACATCGAACTGAAGTGGAACACAAGAAATTAAAGAGAGATTGGATAGGACATGTAACAGCAGCATCAGATAATTCAAAAGCCAGAGGAGTAGCTATATTAATCAATAAAAATGTACCAATCAAAATAGAAGAGGAAATAATAGATCCAGCAGGGAGGTATGTAATGATAAAATGTCAGATATATTCAGAATTTTGGAATTTACTCAATGTATACGCACCTAATTAAGATGATCAAAAAATTATGCAAGATATCTTTTTGTAGATCGCAGATTCGCAAGGGAATATACTAATAGGAGGGGATTTTAACCTTAATTTGGACTCAAACATGGATAAAACTGGAAAAAAAGACTAACAGAAAGAACAAAGTAACCAAATTTATAATTAAATCGATGCAGGAAATGCAACTTTTGGATATATGGAGGAAACAACAACCAAAGGAAAAGGAATGTTCATATTATTTGGGTAGACATAAAACATACTCAAGGATAGACCTATTCCTGTTATCAGCCCACATTCAAGGAAGAGTTAAGAAAACAGAATATAAAGCTAGATTGTTATCGGATCACTCACCCCTGTTATTGGCTAGAGCTAGAGGAAATCCCATATATATAACCATATAACCATATAACCACTTACAGCACAGAACAGGCCAGTTCGGCTCTACTAGTCCATGCCGTAACAAATCCCCACCCTCCTAGTCCCACTGATCAGCACCCGGTCCATACCCCTCCAGTCCTCTCCTCTCTATGTAACTATCCAGTTTTTCCTTAAATGTAACCAATGATCCCGCCTCAACTACGTCTGCCGGAAGCTCATGCCACATCCCTACCACTCCCTCCCTTTCTAATCCTTTTATTAGCCCTTACCAATTAACGCCAATGAACTCCTCTCACATGACACAAGACACTGACTCACTGCCTCCTCCGATCCCGAGTCTGACCTTTCTCAGACTGAGCCCCGGTAAGTCCAGCTATTTATGCTACTCACATCTCTGATGCTCTCTCCTGGATCCTCCTCCTCTCACACGACACCAGGCGCTGACTCACTGCCTCCTCCGATCCCGAGTCTGACCTTTCTAAGACCGAGCCCCGGTAAGTCCAGCTATTTATGCTACTCACCTCTCTGATGCTGTCTCCTGGATCCTCCTCCTCTCACACGACACCAGGCGCTGACTCATTGCCTCCTCCGACCCCTAGTCCGAACTTTCTCAGACCGAGCCCCGGTAAATCCAGCTATTTATGCTACTCACCTCTCTGATGCTCTCTCCTGGCTCCTCCTCCTCTCACTCGACACCAGGCGCTGACTCACTGCCTCCTCCGACCCCGAATCTGACCTTTCTAACACCGAGCCCCGGTAAGTCCAGCTATTTATGCTACTCACCTCTCTGATGCTGTCTCTTGGCTCCTCCTCCTCACACACGACACCAGACGCTGACCCACTGCCTCCTCCAACCTTTCTCAGACCGAGCCCCAGTAAGTCCAGCTATTTATCCCACCCAAAATGTTTAGATGGAGATTAAACTCCATGCTACTTAAAAGATAGGATTTTAGAGAATTCATTGTGCGACAAATTAATATGTACATTGAAATAAATACAGAATCAGTGAAAGATAAATTTATATTGTGGGATGCAATGAAAGCGTTCTTCAGAGGACAGATAATAAGTTATGTAACTAAGATGAAGAAGGACTACAATCAGGAAATTGAACTGTTGGAAAGGAAAATAACAAATACAGAAAAAGAATTAGCAATAAAGGAAGATACAACTAAAAGAAGAGAATTGACGGAAAAGAAAATAAAATATGAAACATTACAAACATATAAGGTGGAGAAGAACATAATGAAGACAAAACAGAAATATTATGAGCTAGGAGAAAAAATGCACAAAATACTAGCATGGCAGCATAAGACAGAACAAACTAAAAGAACAGTATTAGCATCAAGGAAAAAGGTCAAACAAATTACATATAACCCAACGGAGATCAACAAAAACTTCAGGGAATTCTACGAACAACTATATCAAACTGAAAATGAAGGGAAAGAAGTCAAAATAGATGAATTTCTAACTAAAATTGAACTATCGAAATTACAAACAGAGGAGCAAAATAAATTAATATAACCATTTGAAATAGAAGAAATAAAGGAGATATTAAAAAAACTACCGAACAATAAAACACCGGGAGAGGATGGACTCCCAATAGAATTCTATAAAACATTTAAAGACTTATTCATTCCTCTTCTCCTGGAAGTAATGAACCAGATTGAAAAAACACAAAACATACCAGATTCATGCAAAACTGCAATGATTACAGAAATACCAAAGTCGGGGAAAGATGCACTAACACCAGGATCGAAAAGACCAATATCTCTACTTAACACAGATTATAAGATAATAGCTAAACTATTAGCAAATAGGTTGGCAGACTGTGTACCAAAAATAGTAAAACAAGAACAAACTGGATTTATTAAAAAAAGATGAACAACGGACAATATCTTTAAATTCATTAACTTCATCCATGCAGTACAAGGAAAAAAAACTCCAACAGTAGCGGTTGCTTTAGATGCAGAAAAAGCCTTTGACAGAGTAGAATGGAATTATTTATTCAAAGTACTACAAAAATTCAACCTACCAGAGAAATATATTAATTGGATTAAAGCATTATATAAGGGACCAATGGCGAAAGTGACAGTAAATGGATATATATCAAAACAATTTAACTTAAGCAGATCAACAAGGCAGGGATGTCCACTATCTCCCTCACTATTCACGTTAGCTACAGAACCACTAGCAGAACTGATAAGGACAGAAAATAAAATAAGAGGGATAAAAATAAAAGAGAAGTAATATAAAATTAGTCTATTTGCAGATGACGTTATAATATACTTAACAGAACCAGAAATATCAATAAAAGAATTTCATAAGAAATTGAAGGATTATGGAGAAGTATCGGGGTACAAGATTAACGCAAATAAAAGTGAAGCAATGCCAATGAATAATGCGGATTTCACAAAGTTTAAGAAAGAATCACCATTTAGATGGCAAACACAAGCAATTCAATACCTAGGTATACAACTAAATAATAATCTCAGCCATCGATGTAAACTAAATTATCACCCATTAATGAAAAAATTACAAGACGACTTAGAGCACTGGAAAGACTTACCACTAAAACTGATAGGAAGGATAAATTGTATTAAAATGAACATCTTCCCAAGGATACAATACCTATTTCATCACCTAACAGAGAAATTCTTCAAGAGCAAAAGAAAATAATAAGGAAATTCTTATGGAAAGGGGGGAAACTGAGGATAGCACTAAATAAATTAACAGAATGGTACAAACAAGGACGTTTACAACTACCAAACTTTAGGAATTATTATAGAGCAGCACAATTAAGATACCTATCAGATTTTTATCAAACAAGAGAAAAACTAGATTGGACCAGATTAGAACTAGATAAAATAAGGGAGAAGATACCTGAACATATACTATACGAGTGGGATGAGAAATTGGTGCAACATAGGAATTCACCAGTATTGCACCATCTGCTCAACATTTGGAAGAAGATTCACGTAGAAAGGAATAAAATAAATGATCAACTACCAAAATTAATATTGACGCAAAATCAACGAATCCCTTTCACAATAAATAACCTTTCCTTCAGAGAATGGGAGAGAAAAGGGATCAAAAGAATAGAAAATTGTTTTTCGGGAAATAAATTATTATCTTTTGAACAAATGAAGGACAAATATAATATAACTCACGATACAATGTTTCCATACCACCAACTGAAAACCTACTTGAAGGACAAATTGGGAAACAGTCTGAGGTTACCAGAACGAAGCAATTTTGAATATGTGATTACAGACACAATGATAATTAAAAAATTTATAACAAACATGTACATCAAACTGCAAGAAAAGGAGAATGAGGAAACTAACTGTAAACCTAAACAAAAATGGGAACAAGATCTAAACATAAAGATAAAGAATGAAACGTGGGAAAAGCTATGCTCCAGAACTATGTGAAATACAATAAACACGAGGTTACGCATGATACAATATAATTGGTTACACAGGCTATACATCACACCCCAAAAGTTAAATAAATGGGACTCAACAGTATCAGACAGATGTTTTCGCTGTAAAAAGGAAATGGGAACAATACATGCAATTTGGACATGTGAGAAAGGGGAAAAGTTTTGGGAAGATCTAAACCAGATATTAAATAAAATCACAAAAAGCAATATACCAAAAACCCAGAGATCTTCCTTCTAAGTAATATAAGAAATAAAGAATTTGGACTTGATTTAGATGGAGCACAAAAAAGATTTATTATGATAAACTAAGCTGAAGCAAAAAAATGTATTATGTCAACGTGGAAATTAGAAGACAACTTGAGAATACAACAATGGTACATAGAAATAAATAAATGTATTCCATTAGAAAAAAATAACATATAATTTAAGAAATAACATCACAATATTCAAACAAATATAGGAACCATACATGAAACACAATAGAGAAATCCTACCACGGACCTCCACCACCGAAAATGACAGAAGGAGAAGACAACGAAATGAACTGACACAGTATAAAAAAAGTAAAAGACAAACATTTCTGTTTATTTTTATTAAGTGATGCAATTGTTTAACGGGTTTAATGTATCTTATAGATTGAACTTTAAATAAATGGGAAGGGGGTGAGGGAGGGAGGGAAGGGAGGGGGAAAAAGGGGAGAAAATGACTCTATATATTCAAGAGAAAAAATGTCTGTATGTATTTTGGTCAGTATGGTTTATAGTGTGAAAAATTTAAAAAAAATTTTTAAAAAGAGGAATAAATAATGATTTTGACGGATTAAGAGAATTGATGTTATTGAAGAAATTAAAAGGTGTGGCCAAGGGAGTTGAAATGATACCTGGATGAGAGTGACGTGGCTACGTGGCAACATGCAGCTCGAATGGCTGACCAATTTGCATTAATTCATAAAAGTACATGTCAACATGGTGGGCATTTTCAGAAAATTAATGTGGAGCAGAGTGACAAGCCTGTTCAGAGGATTAATAAGGAACAGGAGAGTAAGCCTGAAATTAAGTCTGGAGAGAAGGTTGGAAAGGACAGAACTTCTGGATTTGGATGTCATTTGTGTAAAAATCCTGGTCATGTTATTGCAAATTGTCTAGTATTGAAAAGCAAAAGAGAAAAGAAAGGTTTACCGGAAGCATCTATTCAAACAGTTGAATTTAGAGAGAGCAAAGATTCTAAATCTGATAAGGGTGTCATGGATGTTTTAAAACTTTTTGTTTCAGTAAAGGAGGGAGAAGCACAGGTAGAAGTTAAAATTCTTAGGGATACTGGTTGAACACAATCATTGCTAGAACAAGGGATTTTATCTCTTGATCAAAGAACTGACACAGCGGAGCGATTAAAGGTGTTGGAGGTGAGGTGGAGTCAATATCTCTCCACAAAATAGTGCTAAATTCAGAGTTAGTTAAAGGACCTGTTGTGGTAGGAGTAATCCCAAAGTTCCCCATGCAGGGAGTCTCAATTTTATTAGGGCCTGATTAGGCTAATAGAAGATAGAGTTGGGTCAGTTTTAAGATTAACAAGCAGGCCTAGGAAAGAAGAGGTGGAAGAGAATTGTGAGATATATCTGGCATGTACAGTAACAAGGTCCATGTCTAAGAAATGATTGAGAGATGAAGAAGATCCAGTTGACAGAGATTTGCCAGGTGCTTCTGAAATGGTTTTGAAAGAGAAAGGTAATTGTGAGAGTAAGGATTTCTCTTTGTCAAGGAAAGAGTTAATTTGCCAGCAGAGAGCAGATACAAGTCATGTTGACTTAGAAGACAAAGCAGTAACTGAACAGGAGATTAGAGAAATGTCTAGTTTTTCCTTTTTAAAAGGTGATTTGTCAATGAGGAAATGGAGACTTCTTGATGTAGTGCAGACGTGGATGTCCGGGAGACTAGAAGAGTCCATGACTTCCCACATCTGACACTGTGAGCAGCAAAAGCCTTCACATTCATCCTGACTCTTTCTTCTCTCACCTTACAAGAGAAAAATAAAAAGATCTATTAAATTAAATGTGATCGTCTTACCTTAGCCCTGATTTGCTCGTCCTCAGCCTCTTCACGCTGAAGCCTCTTGAGCCAAAGCCTCGAAGCCCCACTCCTTCTCCGTGCCACTCACTCACTGGGCCCCTCATCGCTGGCCTCTCCCATGTACTCACCCTCTTTTTATTTGCCCTTGACCATTGAACCTGAACGATCTCTCCTTGCTCCACCTCCTCTGTAGATAAAGTCCGAGCACCATTCCACATCCGGCAGGAGGCCCGTACCACATCTGGCAGGAGGTCCATACCACATCCGGCAAGAGGTCCATACCACGTCCGGCAGGAGGTCCATACCACGTCCGGCAGGAGGTCCATACCACGTCCGGCAGGAGGTCCATACCACATCCGGCAGGAGGTCCATACCACGTCCGGGAAGATGTCCATACCACATCCGGCAGGAGGTCCATACCACATCCGGCAGGAGGTCCATGCCACATCCGGCAGGAGGACCGTACCACATCTGGCAGGAGGTCCATACCACATCCGGCAGGAGGTCCATACCACATCCGGCAGGAGGTCCATACCACGTCCGGCAGGAGGTCCGTACCACATCCAGAACGTGGTTCATACCACACCTGGCAGGAGGACCATACCACATCCGGCAGGAGGTCCATACCACATCCGGCAGGAGGTCCATACCACATCCGGCAGGAGGTCCGTACCACATCCAGCAGGAGGTCCATACCACGTCCGGCAGGAGGTCCGTACCACGTCCGGCAGGAGGTCCATACCACATCCGGCAGGAGGACAGTAAAACATCCGGCAGGAGGTCCATACCACATCCGGCAGGAGGTCCATACCACATCCGGCAGGAGGTCCATACCACATCCGGGAGGAGGTCCATACCACGTCCGGCAGGAGGTCCATACCACATCCGGCAGGAGGTCCATTCCACATCCAGCAGGAGGATCATTCTTTTTATGATTCTTTTTCAAGATTTTCAAAGGGCTTTACAAGAAGCAGGAAACAAATAGAAGCCATTATTCAATGGTAATATATAAAAAGGAATATGCAGGTAAAAAAAACAGTTATATAATAAAACTAAATATATTATGTATAACTATAATACCATAACAGTCAATCAGAAATAAACAATGATAACATAAGCTTAATTGTAAATAGATTAGAAAAGTAAATATTATACAATACTCCAAATACCTTCCATTTCCCTTCTAAAGTTCTCTCGTACGTACGTATAGTTTCACCACCATTAAAAAAAGCCCACAAACACGCAAAGCAAGTTCCAAGTGATAAAATAAGTTCGAAAATAATCAATTAAAGGATGCCTTAAAAATAGAAAGTTTAAATGCGATACAGTGGCAGAATATCATATTTTATACAAAGTTAGGCACGCCACCGTATCAGATAATCATTTGAGTATTTGAAGGATACTCCAATTCTTCAACAATGAAAGACTAGCTACAAGGCGGCAAAAGAGACCACATGGGATTGAGACACAGTTAAATTCAAATAGATTTTCTCAGTTAATCCAAAAAAGTCCAATAAATCGATAATGTATGATATAGACACTGAGAACTAAAGGTTTCTCTTCATCACCTGTACCTCATGCTTCAATAACATTATTCCCTCGGTGCTGGTCAAGAACCTACTATCTCTAGCCCTCGGTACCTCCCTCTGCCATTGGATCTTTGATATCCTCATCGGATGACCAATCAGTACAAATTGGAAACAATGTTTCCACCCCACTGATTAACCACACGGGTACATTCCAAGGATGAGTGCTTAACTCATTGCTCTACTCATTATGAACACATGACTGTATTGTGAGGCCCAATTCCATTGCGATCTACACATTTGCCGACAACTCCACAATTGTTTGCAGAATCACAAATGCTAATGAGAAAGTGTACAGGTGGGACATAGATGTTGTGTATGTAACAACAACAACCTTCCCCTCATTGTCAACAAAACAAAAGAGAAGATTGTGGACTTCAAGCGGAAGTCAGCAGAAAATGACCCATTCCTCACAAAGGGCTTAGGAGCACATATTTTCAAATTCCTGAATGTTAAGAGCTCAAAACATCTGTTCTGGAGTCTCCATTAATGCATTCCTAAAGACGGCTCGCCAGTGAATACACTGTTTGAAGTGTCTGTGGAGATTCAGTATGTCATTGAAGAAACTCATTCTGGTTGTTGCATCATGGTCTGGTAGGGAAGCACCACCTCTCAGGAAAAGGATAAACTCTAAAGGGAGGTTAATTCAACCTGCAATATCATCCAGCAGGAGGTCCATTCCACATCTGGCTTGAGGCCCATTACACATCCAGCTGGAGGACCAATCCACATCCAGCATGAGGCCCAATCCACATCCCGCATGAGGCCCAAACCACATCCAGCAGGAAGCCCATTCCACATCCAGAAGGTGGTCCATTCCACATCCAGCACGAGGTCCATTCCACATCTGGCTAGAGCCCCAATAAACATCCAGCTGGAGGACCAATCCACATCCAGCATGAGGCCCAATCCACATCCAGCATTAGGCCCAATCCACATCCAGCAGGAAGCCCATTCCACATCCAGAAGGTGGTCCATTCCACATCCAGCACGAGGTCCATTCCATATCTGGCAGGATGTCCATTCCACATCCAGCAGGAGGTCCATACCACATCTGGCAGCAGGTCCATTCCACATCTGGCAGGAGTTCCATTCCACTTCCAGAAGGAAGTTCATACCACATCCGGCAGGAAGCCCATTCCACATCCAGAAGGTAGTCCATTCCACATCTAGAAGGAGGCCCATTGCACATCCGGCAGGAGGACTATTCCAAGTCTTGCATTTGGCAGGAGGCCCATTTTTTCATGTTTCTTTTTCAATATTTTCATTGGCCTTTATAGAAACAGGAAACAAATAGAAGACATTAATCCATGGAAATATATAGAAAGGAAAATGCAGATAAAAAATAGTTGTATAACAATATTAAATCTATTGTGAATAACCACAATGGCATAACAAGCTAACAGAAATATAGGTGGGAAACGCTTAAACAATAACATATGGTGAATTGAAAACTATTTCAAAAAGTAAATATTATACTATACTCCAAATTCTATTCCCTTCCCTTCTGAAGTTCTCTGGAATGTCCACATAAATTCACTAGCGTTAAATGAGAACCTCAACTCAGCAAGCAAAGTGCCAAATGATCTTATAAGTTCTGAAAATAATGAATAAAAGGAGCCCAGAAATATAGAAAGTTTAAATGCGATTCAGTGGAAGATCATCTGATTTTAGATGAAGTTAGGCATGCCACCATCCACCATATCAGATAGCCATTGAGTATTGGAAGGAGGGACAGCATCTTTCCATCTCATCAACATTGAAAGTCTAGCAACAAGGTGGCAAAAAAGACCACATGGGATTGAGACATAGTTAAATTCAAATAGGTTGTCTCTGTTGATCCAAAAATGGCAATTATAGGATTAGGTATCCACTGTATCTTGTCCTAAAATACCATTATTCCCTTAGTGTTGGTCAAAAAGCAGAAACTCTAGCCCTCTCTACCCCACTCTGCAATCTGATCCGTGACATTCTCTTCGGAAGACCACAGTCAGTATGAATTGGGAACCAAGTCTCCTCCCCACTGATTATCAACACAGGTGCACTCTAAGTACGTGTGCTTAGCCCACTGCTCTACCCATTATAAACCCCTGACCGTGTGGCGATGCACAATTCCATTGCTATCTACATGTTTGCCGATGACACCACAATTATCGGCAAAGTAACAAATGAAATGATGAAGTGTACAGGAGGGACATAGATCGGCTCGATTATTGAGAAACAACAGCAAACTTTCAATCAATATCACCAAAACAAAGGACATGATTAGGGACTTCAGGGTGAGGTCAGCAGAACACAACTTGGTTCTTATGGAGGGCTCAGCAGTGGGGATTATCAAGAATTTCAAATTCCTCGGTGTTAACATCTCTGAAGGTCTGTCCGGGAACCTCCATGTTGATGCATTCAAAAAGTTCTCTAGAGGCAATACTTTGTGAGGTGGGTTAGGATATTCAGTATCTCATCGAAGTTGCACGTTAACCTCCAGAGGTGGACTATGGAGAGCATACTGGGTGGTTACATCACTGTCTGGTTTGTAGGCACAGATCTCAGGATAAGGGTAAACTCTCATTGGTGGTTAACTCAGCCTGCGACGCCACAAGCAACAAAATTCACTCCATCGTGAATGTCAACATGGGGCTTTGCCTTCAAAAAAGAAGCCTCCATCATCAAGAATCCCCAATACCCAGATCATAACCTCTTCACTCTGCTACCATTAGAGAAAAGGCAGTAGAGCCAACGGACGATCAGACAATGCCACAAGGACAGCTTCTTCTCTGATTCCATCAGATTCTTCAATAATCTCCATCAGATCCTTCAATAATCAATGAGCCAAAGACATGACCTTGCTTTTTTGTGCACTTACTTTTTATAGTAATGTTATAGGATGGTTATAACATGAATGTTTGCCCCAAATCACAGAATTTCATGACGTGTCCTTAACAATAAATTCTGATTCTGAATCTGATAACATATGAGAGATATCTTGACAAAAATGGAGAGAGAAGAATGAGACAAAAGCACATTTAACAAAGTACCTTTTTCGTTAGGAGGCCCATTTCACATCCAGCAGGAGGCTCATTCATTTTATGTTTCTTTTGAAATATTTTCATCGGCCTTTACAGAAACAGGAAACAAATAAAATCAATGGTAATATATAACAAAGAATATGCAGATAAAAAAACACAGTTGTATAATAAAAATCAATCTATTATATATAACCACAATATCAGAACATGCAAAAAGAAATAAAGGTGGGAAATGGTTAAAATTTATAACATAGGGTTAATTGAAAACATTTTAAAAAGTAAACATTTTACTAAACTCCAAATTCCTTCTCCTTCCCTTCTGGAGATTCTCCTGTTAATACATGCATTTGAACGAGCATTGAAAGAAAACAGAAATTCACAAAGCAGGGTCCAAGTGATCTTATAAGTTGCACAAACAATGAATAAAAGGACCCCATAAAAATAGAAAGTTTAAATGTGACACAGTGGAAGAACATCTGATTCTCTACAAAGTTAGGCATATTACAATATCAGATAGACAGTGAGTATTTGAAGGAGGCACACCATCTTTTCATTTCATCAACATTCAACATTTAGCAACAAGGGGGACAAAGAGACCACATGGGATTGAGTCGTAGTTAAATTCAATAGGTTGTCTCAGTTGATCAAAAAAATTCCAATGAATGGATAAGGTATCAGATAGACACTGAGAACTAAAAGCTGCTCTTCATCAACTGCAGCTTGTCCTTAAATACCACTATTCCCTCAGTGCTGGTCAAGAAGCTACAAACTCTTGACCTCTGTTATCCACTCTGCCAATGGATCCTTGACATTCTCATCTGAAGACCACAGTCAGTATGAATTGGAAACAAGGTCTCCTCCCCACTGATTATTAACACCACTCGAGGGATGTGTGCTGAGCCGACTGCTCTACTCATTATAAATCCATGACCATGTGGTGAGGCACAATTCCATTATTATCTACATGGTAATGTAGATAACTCTGCAATTGTTGGGAGAATCACAAATGGTAATGAGGAAGCGTACAGGAGGGACATGGATCAACTGGTTGAATGCGTAACATCAACAACCTTTCGTTGGAGAGGAGTCACGTGATGGAGTAGTGGCCGGACGGTGAACTCTAGCCCTCTCCAGAAAAGTCGGGAAAAACAAGAGAAAATACAAAGGCACAGAAATACAAGTTAAAGAAAAGTGAATATAAAGGTGGAAAGAAGATGGAGACAAAAGGAGAAAAATCAAAATCAACGGAAAGAAGAGAGGAAGAGAAGACAACGGAGGAAAAAGGTGAAGGCCTTACCTGTCCGAAGAGGCCCGCTGTGGAGAGAAGACCCCACTACCTCAGGTCGGTAGAAAGAGAACTACAACAATGGCTCACAGAGCCGAGTAAAAGTGCGCAACCGCGCATGCGCGACTCCTCGAGCATGCGCGATGCGCATACAAAAAAACACACCGACGGGAGGGGGGACCAGCTGGGGAGTCGATCTCCACAGCCGGCAACGACAGCTGCAGAACACCTGCAGCAAGAAGACACCACAGAAGACAATGGAAACAAGAAAGAAGAGGAGGAAAGGGCAACAAAGAAACAACAGATGGTCAACCTAGAGGAAGAAGAAGAGGAAGAGGAAGAGTACAGGGAAATAGAAGAAGAAAAGATAGGCAAGGTAAAGGAGGTACTTGCTCTTGTTAGAGGATACATGGAGTCATTTAAAGAATGGCAAACACAGGAATTCAATGATTTAAGAAGAAGAATAAACAACACAGAAAAGAAAATAAATAAAATGGATATGACCTTAACAGAAATGGGGAAAAAAATGGACAAGATGGAAGAACGGGCAATAGCAGCAGAAATGGAGGTAGAAGACTTAAAAAAGAAATTGGAGGAATCTAATAAAAAAACTAAAGAGACACAAGAATTACTAGCCCAAAAAATAGATATAATGGAAAATTATAACAGAAGAAATAACATAAAGATAGTGGGCCTTAAGGAAGATGTAGAAGGCAAGAATATGAGGGAGTTTATAAAAGAATGGATCCCTAAGGCCCTAGGATGTCCAGAACTACAGCAAGAAATGGAAATAGAAAGGGCACATAGAGCATTGGCCCCTAAACCACAACCACAACAAAAACCAAGATCTATTGTAGTAAAATTCCTAAGATATACTACAAGAGAAAAGGTGCTGGAGAAGACAATGGAAAAAGTAAGAGAGGGCAACAAACCACTGGAGTATAAAGGGCAAAAAATCTTCATTTATCCAGATATAAGCTTTGAACTCCTAAAGAAGAGAAAAGAGTTCAATGCAGCAAAAGCGATTTTATGGAAGAAAGGATATAAATTTACACTGAAGCATCCTGCGGTATTGAAAATATTTATTCCAGGACAACAAAACAGACTATTCTCGGATCCAGAAGAAGCACGAAAATTTGCAGAACAATTACAAAAATAGACTGAGGGATGAAGACGGGTAATGAGAGCAAAAATTATCACGATTGATATGTATGTGGGTAAAGACAAAAATAGACTGAGGGATGAAGACGGGTAAGGAGGGTAAAAATGACCACGATTGATATGTATGCGGGTAAAGAGGTATAAGAGTGAATAGAGACAACGGGCATATGTGAAAGTATCTGTAATTAGAGGAAAACATAGAAAGTATAGACAAGAATTAATAAGGGAAGGTAATGGAATAGAGAGAATAAGGAGGGAACTAAAAGAGTGACCTTTGTGACATATAAAAAACGAAATCTTTTCTGGGGGGGGCTGGGTGGGGGGAAAAGAGCGGTCACTGCAAAATCAGTTGACGCTTGCGAGTGGATTCGCAAATCCAAATGGAGAGGGGAGATGTGGTTGTCCGACAAGGGATAAAGGGCAACTCAGGAGGGGAAGGGGAGATTGGGGATAAAGAAGATAGAAATAGGAGAATAAGGAAAATGTTGGATGTTGTAGGAATGTTGTCTGGTAAAGAGTTGAAAATAAGAAAACAGAAATGGAAAAGGAGGAAAGGTAATGATGGAAAAACGGAAAGAGAAGATAAACAAAATATAAAATGGCTACGCTGAACTATATGACTCTAAATATTAATGGAATACATAACCAAATTAAAAGGAAGAAACTACTAAATTTACTGAAAAAGGAAAAAATAGATATAGCATTTGTCCAAGAAACACATTTAACTGAATTGGAGCACAAAAAATTAAAGAGAGATTGGGTAGGACATGTAACAGCAGCATCGTATAATTCAAAAGCAAGAGGAGTGGCTATATTAATTAGCAAAAATGTGCCATTTAAAATAGAAGAGGAAATAATAGATCCAGCAGGGAGATATGTTATGATAAAATGTCAGATATATTCAGAGCTTTGGAATCTACTTAATATATATTCACCTAACGAAGAAGATCAAAAGTTTATGCAAGATATCTTTTTGAAGGTAGCTAATACGCAAGGGAACATACTAATAGGAGGGGATTTCAATCTGAATTTGGATCCAAATATGGATAAAACGGGGAAAAAAATTAACAGGAAGAACAAAGTAACCAAATTTATAATTAAATCAATGCAAGAAATGAAACTTGTGGACATATGGAGGAAACAAAACCCAAAAGAAAAGGAATACTCATACTACTCGACTAGACATAAAACATACTCAAGGATAGACCTATTCCTGTTATCAGCCCACATACAAGGGAGAGTTAGGAAAACGGAATATAAAGCTAGACTATTATCGGACCACTCACCCCTGTTATTGGCAATAGAGCTAGAAGACATCCCTCCAAGAATGTATAGATGGAGATTAAACCCCATGCTACTTAAAAGACAGGATTTTAGAGAATTTATTGAAAAACAATTAAAAATGTACTTTGAAGTAAATACGGAATCAGTGGAAGATAAGTTTATACTATGGGACGCAATGAAAGCATTCATTAGAGGGCAAATAATAAGTTATGCAACCAAGATGAAGAAGGACTATAATCAGGAAACAGAGCAGTTGGAAAGGGAAATAATAAACATAGAAAAAAAATTAGCAATAAAGGAAGATACAACCAAAAGAAGAGAATTGGCGGATAAAAAAATAAAATATGAAACATTACAAACATATAAGGTGGAGAAGAATATAATGAAGACAAAACAGAAATATTATGAACTAGGGGAAAAAACACACAAAATCCTAGCATGGCAGCTTAAGACAGAGCAAACTAAGAAAACGGTATTGGCAACAAGGAAAAAAGACAAACAAATTACATATAATCCAAAAGAAATTAAGGAAAACTTCAGAGAATTCTATGAACAATTATACCGAACCGAAAACGAAGGGAAAGAAGGGAAAATAGATGAATTTTTGACTAAAATTGAACTACCAAAACTACAAATAGAGGAACAAAATAAATTAACAGAACCATTTGGAACAGTAGAAATACAAGAGATAATAAAAAATTTACCAAATAATAAGACACCAGGAGAGGATGGACTCCCAATAGAATTCTACAAAACATTTAAAGACCTAATAATACCGCCCCTCCTGGATGTAATCAACCAGATTGATGAAACACAAAACTTACCAGATTCATGTAAAACAGCAATAATTACAGTGATACTAAAACAAGGGAAAGATCCACTCTCACCAGCGTCATATAGACCAATATCTTTGCTAAACACAGATTATAAGATAATAGCTAAACTATTAGCGAACAGATTAGCAGAACAGGTACCGAAAATGGTAAATTTAGACCAAACTGGATTTATCAAAAAAAGACGCACAACAGACAATATTTGTAAATTTATTAACTTAATTCATGCAGTAGAAGGAAATAAAGCACCGGCAGTAGCAGTTGCTTTAGACGCAGAGAAGGCCTTCGACAGAGTAGAATGGAATTACTTGTTCAAAGTATTGCAAAAATTCAGTTTACCGGAGAAGTATATTAATTGGATTAAAGCATTATATAAGGGACCGTTAGCGAAAGTGACAGTAAATGGACATGTATCAAAGCAATTTAACTTAAGCAGGTCAACGCGGCAGGGATGCCCACTATCACCATTATTGTTTGCGCTAGCTATAGAACCACTAGCAGAATCGATAAGAAGAGATAATAATATAAAAGGAATAAAAATAAAAGACAGGGAATATAAAATCAGTCTGTTTGCGGATGATGTGATAGTGTACTTAACAGAACCAGAACTATCAATAAAAGAACTATATAAGAAATTGAAGGAATATGGAGAAGTGTCGGGATACAAGATAAACGTAAATAAAAGTGAAGCAATGCCTATGAATAACGCGGATTTCTCAAAATTTAAGGAGGAATCCCCATTCAGATGGCAAACGCAGGCAATAAGATACCTAGGTGTGCAAATAAACAAAAATCTAGGCCAATTATATAAACTCAATTACAATCCACTAATGAAAAAATTACAGGACGATTTAGAGCATTGGAAAGAGCTACCACTAACACTGATAGGAAGGATAAACTGTATTAAAATGAACATTTTTCCAAGGATACTATACTTATTTCAGGCATTGCCAATACAACTGACAGAAAAATTCTTCAAAGAGTTAAAGAAAATAATAAGGAGATTTTTATGGAGAGGGGGGAAACCGAGGATAGCACTAGACAAATTAACAGAATGGTATAAACAAGGAGGCTTACAATTGCCAAACTTCAAAAATTATTATAGAGCCGCACAATTAAGGTACCTATCAGATTTTTATCAAACAAGGGAAAAACCAGACTGGACGAGACTAGAATTAGATAAAATAGGGGAAAAGATACCTGAACACATATTATATAAATGGGACGAAAAATTGGTACAACATAGAACTTCTCCAGTATTACACCATCTCCTCAATATATGGAAGAAGATACATGTAGAAAGAAATAAAATAAATTACCAAATACCAAAACTAATATTGACGCAAAATAAGCTACTCCCTTTTACAATAGACAACCTTGCCTTTAGAAAATGGGAAAAAAAAGGGATTAAAAGAATAGAAAATTGTTTTTCAGGAAGTAGATTCTTATCCTTTGAACAAATGAGAGATAAGTACAATATAACGGGAGATACAGCGCTGGCATATTACCAACTGAGATCCTACTTGAAAGATAAATTAGGAAGCAACTTGAGTTTACCAGAGGGAAGTAACCTTGAATATGTGATTACAGATACAATGTTAATCAAAAGATTTATAAAAAATATGTATATTAAACTGCAAGAAAAGGAAAATGAGGAAACAAATGGTAAAACTAAACAAAAATGGGAACAAGATTTAAATATAAAGATAAAAAAGGAAACATGGGAGAAGTTATGCTCTGGAACGATGAGAAATACAATAAATACGAGGCTGCGTATGATACAATATAATTGGTTACACAGACTATACATTACACCGCAAAAGTTAAATAAATGGGACCCAACAGTATCTGATAGATGTTTTCGATGTAAAAAAGAAAGGGGAACAACAATTCATGCAATCTGGACATGTGAGAGAGTAGAAAAATTTTGGGATGATCTCAATCAGATATTAAATAAAATAACAGAACACAATATACCAAAGAATCCAGAGATCTTTCTCCTAAGTAACATAAAAAATAAAGAATTTGGAATTGACTTGGAGGATGCACAAAAAAGATTTGTTAAGATAGCCCTAGCTGTAGCAAAAAAATGTATTATGTCAACCTGGAAATTGGAAGATAATTTGAAAATACAACAATGGTATATAGAAATGAATAAATGTATTCCATTAGAAAAAATAACATATAGTTTAAGAAATAATATTGAAATATTCGAACAAGAATGGGAGCCTTACATTAAATACAATAGCGAAAACCTACCGGGAACAAACATTACCTAAGTTGATGGAAGGAGAAGAGAAGAAAAAAATGGACTCAGTAGAATTTCTGGTGTATTTTTGTTGAATGACAACATTGTCTAACTGAATTAATGCAACCTAGATTGTATAACTAAAATGGATGAGAGGGGGGAGGGATGGGGGGGTGGCTTGGGAGGAGGGAGGGGGGAGGGAGAAAAAGTCACTGTAAATGTGTGGAAAAGAAAAAGTGTATATCATGGCTATTGTGATTTATGGTGTGAAAAATAAAAAATTAAAAAAAAAAAAAACAAAAAAAAAAAAAAAAAAACAACCTTTCGTTGCATGTCACCAAAACAAAGGAGACGATTTCAGACTTCTGGTAAAACTCAGCAGAACATGACCAAGTTTTCATGGAGGGCTCAGGAGTGCAGGTCTTCACGAACCTCAAATCCCCGAGTGTTAACATCTTCTAAGATCTGTCCTGGACCCTCCATGTTGATACATTCACAAAGAAGGCTCGCTAGTGTCTACAATGTTTGAGGAGTCTAACGAAATTTGGAATGTCATCAAAGACACTCGTTACCCTCCACAAGTACACTGTGGAGAACATTCTGGCTGTTTGCCTTAACTTCCTTGAATGGAAGCGCCAACTCTCAGGAAAAGGATAAATCAAGTGGGTGGTTAATTCAACCTGCGATACCACAGGCAACAGAATTCCCTCCATCAAAAACATAAACATTATCTTAAAAAAGAATTCTCTATCATCAAAAACCCCCACCAACCAGCCCATGACCTCTTCACTCTGCTACCATTGGGGAAAAGGTACTGGAGCCCAAGGACGAGCAGCCAATGCCCCAAGGACAGCCTCTTCCACGATTCCATCAGATCTTTCAATATTCAATGAGTCAAAGCCTATGCCCTGCTTTTTTCTGCATTATTCTCTTGACTTTTTAGAGTAATGTTGTCGATGGTTATAACGTGAATGTTTCCACTGTGATGCTGCCCCAAATCATAGAATTTCATGACTTTTTCTGGACAATAAGTTGATTCTCAATCTGAAAACGTAGGAAAGATATCTACACAAAAAGTGGAACGAGACCAAAACATATGTAACAAAGAAGCGAGTACAGCAGGAGGCCCTTTGCTCATCTGGTAGGAGGACTATTGCACACCCGGCAGGAGGATCATTCTTCTTTTGATTCTTTTTCAATATTTTCATTGTCCTTTATGAAAACAGGAAACAAATAGACACCTTTAATCAATGGCAATATATAAAAAGGAATATGCAGATAAAAATCAGTTGTATAATAAAAATCAATCTATTACATATATCTATAGTATCATAACATTCAAAGAGAAATAAAGATGGGAAACGCTTAAACAATTAGAACATTAGGCTAATGGAGAAAGATTTTAAAAAGTAAACATTATACTATCGTCCAACGTCCTTCTCCTTCCCTTCTGAGGTTCTCCTGTTAGTACATATAACTGCACTAGCATTAAAGGAAAACACAAACTCACAAAACAAGTTCCAAGTGATCTTATAAGTGATGAAAATAATGAATAAAAGGCCTCATAAACATAGAAAGTTTAAATGCGATACAGGTGAGCAACACCTGATTTTATAATACAAAGTTAGGCACGCCAACATATCAGATAGACATTGAGTATTTGAAGGAGGAACAGCACCTTTCCATCTCATCAACATTGAACGTCTCGCAACAAGGGAGGCAAAAGAGACCACGTAGCATTGAGACATAGTTAAATTCAAATTGGTTGTCTCTGTTGATCTAAAAATGGCAATTATTGGATGAGGTATCAGATTGACCCTGAAACTAAAGCTTCTCTTCATCAACTGTAGCTTGTCCTTCAATACCATTATTCCCTCAGTGCTGGTCAAGGAGCTATAAACTCTCGCCCTCTGTAACCCACTCAGCAACTGGATCCTTGACTTTCTTATCGGAAGACCACAGCTAGTACAAATTGGAAATGAAGTCTCCTTCCCACTGATTCTCAACTCCGACGCACTCCAAGGATGTGTTTAGCCCATTGCTCTACTCATTATATACCCAAGACTGTGCTGTGAGGCACAATTCCATTGTTATCTTCATGTTAGCTGACATCTCCACAATTGTTGGGAGAATCAGAAATGGTAACAAGAAAGCGTACAGGAGGGACATGGTTGAGCCAGTTGAATGTGTAACTTGGCAAAAGCGGTATTGTGGAAAAAAGGCTAAATTTTGTGCTGCGACATCCAGCAGTTCTAAAAGTATTCATCCCTGGGGAGCAGAACAGACTCTTCTCAGATCCGAAAGAAGGCTAAAAATTTGCAGAATGATTGTCATACAGTCAACGAGATGAGACGAGGAGTTTTAAGAAAGACTGCCCAGACAATGCATAGAGATAAGTTGTAAAGATGATAATGTGAATACAGAGGTTGAAAAAGATAAGGGGAAAAAGAAAAAAAGAAGGAGCTTTGTTATATTTATCGAAAAATGTTAAGTTTTTCTCTGGGGAGGGCTGGGGAAGGGGGAAGGACTGCACTGCAAAATCTGTAGATGCTTGCGGTTATTATCGCAAACCACGTGGAAAAGGGAGCTGTTGTTAACTGGCAAGGAGTCAAAGACAACCCAATACAGGGGAGGGGGAGGGGTTAATGTTACTTACTTTGGCTAGGAGTATATTTTGTGTTAGTTTTCATTGGGGATTCTGGGGTATTTTGTTTTTTAGTCGTGTCATTGAGCACTGAGACGAGCAAGGATAATTCAAAGAGCAATACCGGAAAAAAGGAGATGGAGAGGCCAAAGAGGCGAGAGAGAATTGAAAATGGAGCGATAAGTTGGGTGCATTGGATGATATGACCTTAAATGTTAATGGAATACACAACCATATTGAAAGGAAAAGGTTACTGACATCATTCAAAAAGGAGAGAATAGACAGCATTTGTGCAAGAAACACAATTAACCGAGATAGAACACAGTAAATTGAGGAGAGTCTGGGTAGGTCATGTAGTGGCATCATCATACAATGCAAAGCCAGGGGAAGAGCTGTACTAGTTAACAGGAATTTGCCAATTAATATAAAGGATGGAATAACAGATCCAACGGGCAGGTATGTAATGAGGAAGTGCCAGATTTACTCCGAATTTTGGAATTTGCTCAATATTCATGCACCTAACGAAGAGGATCAGGAATTCATGCAGGATATCTTCCTAAAGATAGTGGATACTGTAAGGTAAAAACATCATGAGATGGGACCGGAGAAGGAGTCACCCAGTACTAAGGAGTAACAGAATGCAGATGTGACCTTGTCCACTCAAGATAAGCTTTGCACTAACAAGAATGATGTGCAGCAGGCTAACAGAGAAGGATAGCAACAGTTTATTCATTGGACAATGTCATGGTATGATAATTTACTAAGTACGTATCCTGAGGTATAAAAAAAACACCACTTGCTGATAACGGCAGAATGCGCCTTCTCCAACTAACACTGCTAGTTGCAAGTGTTACAATCCGGCAATAAAGAACAAAGAACCTTGATTTTGACTCAGTCTGGTGTTTGACTCACTCATTCATGAACAAAGCAGACCTAACAATTTGGTGACCCCGACGTGATGGGTGAGTGGACACTGGACGACGGTTTCTGTTTTTCTTGACAATCATCTCAGCCGGCTGATAAAAAGGTCCAGAGAAGCCTGTTTTAACAAAATTCTCTCTTTTAAAATCTTTATGATTGTCAGTAAGAACTGGAGATCGGACAAATTAGACGACCCTAATTGAAGGTCGTCAACTGCCAGGATTGTAACACGTAAGTGGTTACAGAGAGAAGAAAAGTCCTTAAGGTGGTTGAATGACATTTGATAAGTGCTTCGCCGACAAACTACTAGAGTTTAAAAAGTCTTTATTGTGTCGTTGCAAAGTCCAATAGAGTGAGAAGGTGGTCTATGAACAATTGGGGACCTGAGTTTTCTGCCCTAAACTGGTTAAGAGGAGAAATCTCCCACGTGAAGGTTGGGCTTTGAAAGAAAACGAAGGTTCAGGCTTATTGGTCTCAATTGTATATAAAGACTCACTTATAAATGTCCGGTAGGTATGATAATGTTTGTACACTTGAAAACTTAAGAATTTATTTCCCCCATTCGCCGTGGTGGAATACCACAGCGGACATTAGAGACCTTGAGACGACAAAAAGAGTACTCAGGGACGCCTGCCTGGTGTACAAGGACGACGACGAAAGGCTGCAAAAGTTGTGTCTGGATCAGGTAGGAGATATCAATGAAAAAGTTGACAGAATCTTAAGAGACACCCGGTTTATTCGAAGTATTTTTGATAAGTTAAATCAGGGTATTCCCAGCATCACCAAGGAGATAAAGTTACGTAAATTCATAGATTGGTACAGGGAAACTGGAAAAAAATATAGCCCAAAAAATTTGGTTTCCTAGTTGTAATTTAACTTTCAGACCTCTTTGGGAAAACAGAGAGTGGAAGACGAGCAATCAGAGTGTACAGGACAGTCTGAGGTCCACCGGAGGACCAGACTTAGAGAGTGTTTCACTAAAAAATTTTTTTCATCCGGCCTGCAAAGAGACATTTTTAAAAGCGATTTTCGTTAACATAGATCCCCTAAACGGACAAGAACCTAAATTAAAAGAGGCATTAGGAAGCGACCCTGCAGCAATGGCTGCACAATTGTCTGCTAAGACCTTTGACCAAGTTATTAGGGAAATTAATCAGGAGTTAGGGAAGCGAAATACCAGTAATGTAGCATTGGAGAAACAAAAAATTCTCCGAAAATGTGTAGATCGCTGGAGGAAGATGGGGTGGTTACCCGGGAGCGCTGAGATGTTCCTGACAGGTGAGGGAAACAAAATTCTAAAGCGTAGGGTCTTAGATAAGCTGGAAGAAACAAAACACAGAAGGGAAAGGAAAAGTGCCTGTTTCCAGTTTCCAGCCACGAAGTGTCCGGGTTTGCTCTCTCCCTCCCTCCTTTCCCCTCCCCCTCTCTCTTCTCTCCCCCTCTCTCTTTTCTCCCCCCCTCCTCTCTCACCCACTCCCCCTCCCAATCCCAATCTGTGGCGGTGCTGCCCTGAAATCCCCAGGTGGGGCAAGGCAGAGAAATACAATTTGGTTTTAATTTTGTGCCCACAATTCCAGCTCCGCATCAAATGGGATCCTGTTTTATCCTCTCTCCCTCCCTCTTTCCCGCACCCCCACCATTGTGGGATCAGGTCAGACATTGTGGGCTGATGTGTAGCTCACTCGAGGTGGGAGGGAAGGAAGGAGTGATGGTTCCCAGTGGTGGGAGACCCAATCTGATCCAGACCAGTGATCACAGGACGAGAACCTTTTAAAGGTGTAACCATGAAACAAAAGTGTTAATCTGAAGACTTTTCTCCCAGTGGGGCCAGTGCAAGGCATTTTCTCTCTCTATCTCTCGTGCTCTGTGTATCTGCCTCTCTATCTCTTTCTCTCGCTATGCTCTCTCTCTCACCCTCTCTCTCTCTCTCTCTCTCTCTCTCTCTCATAGTCTCTGGATGTATGTGATGTCATGTATGTACTCTGACAATAAATCATTTATAAGTGAGTCTTATACAATTATACAAACAGGACATAGAAAAGAAAATCTTTAATCGAGAGTCTGCACAAAAAAAGATGAGAGACAAGGAGATGCAGTACCGCAATGTCCTAGCTATATTCGAAGAATTTGGTCTCCCTGATAGCCCACCTATTATGGCCCCTGTAGAAATAGCTTGTAGACCCCGGCCCTATGCATATGTGGAGTCACAAGGTACCCCTGACACCCCAGACGGGACCCAGGAGTCACATCCCTTATATCCAGATATTGAAACACTGGGACATGACAGGAACATCGGGAATAGGGACACGTCAGACAAGGTACAGGCCCCTTTACTAAAAATAGAAGGGGGAGTAATGGATGTCGAGACCCCCGCGGGATCCAAGAAAATAGAAAAAGACTTAGAGACGCAGAAAAGGAACATGAGTAATGGGGCTGGTCCATGGATCTCTTGTTTTGAGCGCGAAACTTGTCAAGAACAATTTGCACTCGCAGATGTCAGAACTATCATGATAAAAATAAAGGCAGAAGGGGCCCTGAAGCAAATAGAGAGAATCCTTAGAAGTAGTAAATTGGGGGATGAAATAGAATTTGACCCACTTCGAAATAGATTTTGGGAAGCACTTAGGGAAACATTCCCTACACCCTATAGTTTGGACGCCTTGGTAACCCTCCAACTAAAAGAAGGGAAGACAGAAATGATACATTGTCCATTTATCTTTGTGGGTAAGGAGGGAATAGCTGCTATGGTTGTCATGACAGAAGAACAAATGGAGTGGTTCTGCTTAGGAGCTGAAAGTGTGCCACATGTAACCTTGGGAATTGCCAAAGATCACCACGCCCGACAGTTGGGTCCGATGGTGAAGGAAGCGATGGGGTGTGAATACAGACAGAAATCCTGGGATATTCCATCTCGGAGGGAGGGAAATTTATCAGACTGAATATTGAAGCATGGGACCGGGTAGTGAATGAGAAAGTAGAAAGAGACCGACCCATAAAAGGAGAAAATATTGATCACGGGGACTCAGACAAATATCTTTCTGATCTGAGTCCACAAATGTGGACAATGCCGAGGGCCCTATGGGCATTCCTGTTGATGGGTTGCCAAACAAGCCAACAGAGTAGTTCGGATCCATGTGGGGCAAAAGTTATTCTGAAGATAGATAAAGACAAGGATAGCACCTTCCAGTTCGATCTATGCTGCACTTCTATCTCTAATAACACAGGGCCAGATGGGTCACTCACTAAGGGGCTGACAAAACTTAAGGCATTGGCGAAGGAATTAAAAGCCCAATCTGGAGTCTCTAACCCTGTTTTGTCCTGGTTACATGGAGTGTTTGGGAGATGGGGCACAATGTTAGGACAACTTTTCCTAGGATTGTTCATTTCTGTCTCGATTTTTATCACTTGTGGCTGTTGTTGTATTCCATGCATTCGAACGCTGGTCATGAGGACCATTGAGAGAGCCTTTGCCAACCACGATGAGCTGCGTCGGAAATATCAAGCCATGCAGGCTGCGGAGCGGGACTATCTCACATCACAGGAGGCGTCAAAAGTTGCTGAGATCGATCTGGAGTCTGATGGAGAATGTGACGGGGAGGAGGGTTTATGAAATAGATTGTAACACAAATATTATAACATTGATTGTAACACAAACATTATAAAATAGATTGTAGAAAATATTATGAAATAGATTGTAGACCATATGTTAACTTGGGTACTTACTAATATTTGGGGGGTTAGCTAGTTATTTGTTTGGGGGCAAATGGGAATGAAACTTGTAAACGGGCAATGGGATCGAGGAAATGGATGGGGGGTATACGCAAAGGAGGGTTGGGGGGAGCCCTCGCCCACCAGCCGAACAACCCCGTGAACAGAACCCGTTTAGAGCTTGGCAATAGTAGGTGAACTAATGTAACGTGGTGGTAGCATAGTCAGGGCAAGATTGTCCTCTAAAGAGGACAAAGGAAGGATTGTAAGGCAAAAACATCATGAGATGGGACCGGAGAAGGAGTCACCCAGTACTAAGGAGTAACAGAATGCAGATGTGACCTTGTCCACTCAAGATAAGCTTTGCACTAACAAGAATGATGTGCAGCAGGCTAACAGAGAAGGATAGCAACAGTTTATTCATTGGACAATGTCATGGTATGATAATTTACTAAGTACGTATCCTGAGGTATAAAAAAACACCACTTGCTGATAACGGCAGAATGCGCCTTCTCCAACTAACACTGTTAGTTGCAAGTGTTACAATCCGGCAATAAAGAACAAAGAACCTTGATTTCGACCTAGTCTGGTGTCTGACTCACTCATTCATGAACAAAGCAGACCTAACAATACACAGGGACATATCTTCTAGCATGGGGGTGGGGGGGGGGGGGGGTGGAGGAGTTCAACTTCAACCTGGACCCAATGATATACAAAACTGGGAAGACAATTAACAAAAAGAATAAAGTAACCAAATTTATGCTAAAATCAAAGCGGGATATGAAATTAATTTATATATGGAGGAGGCAACATCCAAAAGAAAGAGAGTACTCATATCACTCGAATAGACATAAGACCTATTCAAGGATAGATATGTTTTTGATGTCGCCTCAGATCCAAGGGAGAGTTCAAAAGACCGAATACAAAGCAAGACTATTATCTAATCACTCACCCTTGTTAATAACAATTGAATTAGCGGATGTCCAACCAAAAACATATAGATGGAGGCTAAACCTTATACTGTAAAAGGACAAGATTTCAGGGAATATATTGAATACAAAACTAAAATATATTTCGAGATAAATACAGAATCAGTAAGAGATAAGTTCATACTATGGGATGCAATGAAGGTCTTTATTGGAGGACAAATAGTTACCATACAACCAAAATTAAAAAGAATATAACTGGGAAGTAGAACAGTTGGAAAAAGAGATAGAAATTATAGAAAAGAAATTCGTGAAAAGTGACAACAAAGAGAAAAAGGGAGAATTGGCAGAGAAAAATAACTAAAATACAAAACACTAGAAACATATAAAATGGAGAAATACATTATGAAAATAAAGCAAAGATATTACGAATTGGGAGAGAAACCCACAAAATATTGGCTTGCAACTTAAAACACAGCAAGGAAAAGAACATTACTAGCGAGAAGAAAAGATGATTAACAGATCACGTACAACCCATCAAATATTAAAAAAAATTTTAAAAATTCTATAAGCAATGGTATCAAATCAAAAATACAGGAAAGAATGATAAAATTGACGAGTTTTCATCTAATATCGAACTGCCACAACTACAAGTAGAAGATCAAAACAAACTGACAAAACCCTTTAAGAATGAAGTAGAGGATATATTAATGAAAATACCAAACACTATAACACCAGGTGAGGATGGATATCCTATAGAGTTCATTAAAGTCTTTAAGCACCTATTAATCCCACCCCTCCTAGAAGTAATGAAGCAGGTGGAAGAGACCCAAATCTTACCCGAATCATGTAAAACAGCAATAATTACAGTAATTCCAAAAATGCGAGAGGTCTTGCTGTCGGCAGCATCACACAGACCAAGATCCATTTTAAATGCAGATTACAATTTAATAGCCATACTATTAGCAAACAGACTGACTGACTGTGCACCGATTTTGAGATAGGAGGATCAAACTGGATTTGTTCAAAAAAATGAGCAGCAGATAATGTTTGTAAACTTATTAATTTAAACCATGCAACACCAATGAATAAAATGCCAATGGCAGCTGTTATGCTTGATGCACAGAAAGCCTTTGACAGGGTAGAATGGAATGATTTGTTTAAAGTGCTACAGAAATTTAAACTAGTGTAAAAAATCATTAATTGGATTAGAGCACTATATAATGGACCATTAGCAAAGGTAGCAATAAATGGATATATGTCAGATCACTTCAAATTGAACAGGTCAACTAGACAGGGATGCCCATTGTCCCCCTCACTGTTCACCTTAACTAGAGAACCACTGCTGGAGCTGGTAAGGAAGGAAACTATGATAAAAGGAATAAGAGAATGAATACAATATCAGCCTATTCGCAGATGACATCATTGTATGTTTACCAGAGTCAGATAGATCAGTGTCTTGCTGAAGAAACTTGCCCCCTCAGGGTCCTCCAGATGATAACCTTTTCCTTTCAGGTCACCACAGAGTTTCTTTCTGTTTCTCTTCCACACTGAGACTTCTTGCCAGTTTGTCCAGTTCAAGCTCCCAGCTGCTCTTTCTGTCTGAAACACTTTCAAGTTATCTGTGTGTGTGTGTGTGTGTGTGTGTGTGTGTGTGTGTGTGTGTGTGGTGGGTGGGTGCGTGTGTGTGTGTGTGTGTGTGTGTGTGTGTGTGTGTGTGTGTGTGTGTGGTGGGTGGGTGCGTGTGTGTGTGTGTGTGTGTGTGTGTGTGTGTGTGTGTGTGTGTGTGTGTGTGTGTGTGTCTCTCTCTCTCTCTCTCTCACACACTCACTGAGAGAAAACCTCTTTGACTCTCTCTGCTTGCAAAACCACATGATGCAAATACAACAGCAAACTCTCCTGCAGACAATATGCGGCTCCAACCATCCCTTTCACCTGTTACTTTGGTAAACAACAATCCATTAGTGAAGTCCCTTGAGCACCCTTCAAAGCTCTTGCAAAGAACTGAAAGAAGCCACTATGTCTAACATAAGCAGAGCTTCAGTACCTCAAATCAGGTCTGTTTTAAAGTGTTTGCATGTGACCTACTCTCACAAACCTTTCCCAATTTATCTCCCAAAAACTTTTCCATATACTCTGTCACACCTTCCCCTTTAAACGTAATTTTAACTTTTGACTTTAAATTCAGTTATAACCAAACTGCCCTTAAGATGACTAAAGAGATAACAATATATAACGTTATAGTGAAGTAAAAAAGCTGCAAGTATTTTTACACATGATGAATTTTAAAATATTGACAAACAATCTGTAATCACATTATTTGTAACTGATATAATTAATTTGCAGATTATATACTTGTAATATTAAATTCCAGTTTAACAATCTGTTTTTATTCTTCATTTTATTTAAAAACACCAGACGATTGTGGTCAGTAAATATCACAATTGGTCCATGAGAGATGCCGAGATGTACAGCAAAATTCTGCAGAGCAAATATGAGAGACAACAGTTCTTTTTCAATAATGAAAAGTTCCTTTGATGAACATTGAATTTTTTGAAAAGTCGGCAGCTGGATGGTCAATTTCATTATGTTTTTGCAATAAAACTGCACCTGCTGTTCCCTCACAAGCATCCACTGCTTAAGGAGATTTTAACACAGGGCAATGATATAGCATCTCCTTTAAATTTTCTAAAGCTGTCTGACAAACTTTAGTTCACACAAATTTCTCACCTTCCTTCAAAGGATTGGTTAAAGGAAGAGCAACCTCAGCAAAATTTCCTATAATATCCCGACATTCCTGAAAACCTTTGCACTGCCTTCTTGCAATTGGGAATAAGCAACTCAGAAATTGCATTCACCTGAGCTTGAATAGGTGCAACGTTGCCATGACCAACTCCATGACCCAAGTATGTTACAGTGGCATTTGCAAATTGACATCTGCTAAATTAATAGTTAAATTTGCTTTGGGTAATCTTGCAAACATTTTGTTCAATTCCCTTACATGTTCTTCCCATGTGTCACTTTTTGTGACCAAGTCGTCAATATAACCATCTGTATGAGTTAACCCTTGGATAACCAAATTAATCATCCTCTGGAACGTTGCAGGGGCATTTTTCTTGCCCAAAGGTAACACATTATACTCGTATAAACCGGAATGAGTAACCAAAGCTGAAATAATCCTTCCACTCTCAGTTAAAGGCACACACCAGTTTCCCCTCAACATATCCAACTTCGTAAGAAATTTAGCTTTCCCAATTTTATCAATACAGTCATCTATTCTCACAATAGGATAAGCTTCTGTTTTAGTTATTTCATTAACCTTCCTGTAATCTGCACAGAACATTACAGTTCCATCTGGTTTCACCACCAGAATACAAGAACTCCAATCTGAGTTCAAAGGTCTAATATTATCATTTCTCAACATATGTTTTACCTCCTGATCCATGATTTTACTCTACTAAATGTTTATTCTGTATGGGTGTTGTTTTATGGGATTTGCTTCTCCCACATCCACATCGTGATAAATCACTGACGTCCTTTTTGGAACCCGAGGTAATAAATTTGTGTATTTCAAAATTAATTCTTTCAACTGCATCTGTTCTGACTTAAGATGACCTAACATTTCCTCCAAATTTTCCAAAATTGTTGAGTTAGACAGGCACACAGGAACCATGGTTTCTTTAAGGTTACCCTCACAAGATTCTGTTTCCATAATCCTATGGTCCATGACTTCCTCAACCCTTCAACAACTAACACCTCTGATACAGATTATTCTCCACTACCTTTCACCATATTTATGTGACAAACCTGAGTTTTATTCCTTCGATCTGGAGTGTTAGTACCATAGTTAACATCATTCAGTTTCGATATAACTAATCCTGCTCTCAAAGGATTGTCATGTGTGGAATCAAAATCAAAACTTTACTTCCTGTCCTAAAATTCCTCACTTGACCTTTCCTGTCAAATAAACGCTTCCTTTTACCCTGAGCCATTTCTAAATTCTCTTGAGCTAAAGTCCACACTTTTTGTCACCTATCGTTAAATTTAGAGACATAATCCAGCAAGACCAACTGCACATCCTCATGAACCCATTGTTCTTTTATCAACATTAAAGGGCCTCTAACCTGATGTCCAAACACAATTTCAAAAGGGCTGAAACCTAATGAATCCTGCACAACTTCCCTTGCTGCAAATAACAAGAAAGGAAAACCTTCATCCCAATCCCTTCCATTCTCCAGACAATAAATCCTCATCATATTTTGAAGAGTGGAATGAAACCTTTCCAAAGTTCCCTCAGTTTCAGGATGGCACGCAGATAAAGTGATCTGTTTTATTTCCAACTCATAAATTATCTGCTGAAACAACCCAGACATAAAGTTATATCTTTGACGACTCTGAATCTCCCTCGGTAATCCAAAAAAGGTGAAAAATCTTTCCAGAATCTTTACCACAATTGTGGCTTTAATATTCCGTAATGGTCTAGCCTCTGGAAATCTTGATGCTGTACACATAATAAATACTGATTCCCAGACATAGTTTTAGGCAGGGGACCTACACCATCCACAATAACCCTTGTGAAAGGTTCCTCAACAACAGGAATAGGTTACAATGGATCCACTGGAGAACCCTGCTTAGGTTTCCCCACAACATGAGAAAAATGACATGTCTGGCACCAATTTACAACATCCTTCCTCAAACCAGGCCAGAAAAATGGTCTCAAAATCTTATTCATGGTTTTCCTTACAGCAAGATGACCACCCAAAGGTGTACTGTGGTCTAGATTCAAGATTTCATTCTGGTTATTTCAAGGAAGAACCACCTGATGAATTACACCAACGCCCTCCACCCCCAACACTTCATTAGCTGGAATATCAAGACGTCTCCATTTTCTCATCAACAATTCACCTTTTTAAGTAATATCCCTAAACCATTTCTTTATTCTCCTGTTCACTTATGCTCTATTCAGTAAGACAAGAAGATTTATTTCTTTTTTCTGTTGCTGAATTAACGTTTTCACTGACAAAGAAAAATATTTACTCTCAAAATTACCCTGCTCTTTCAAAACTATTTCAGAAGCCCTGGGCAAGTCTCTATCAACTGGATTTTCCTCAGCTCTCATCACTTTCTTAGTCACAGAACTTGTTACAGCACATACAGGATATATCTCACAATCCTTTTCAACCTCATCCTTACCAGGCTGATCTTTATCCTCTGCCAAATCATTCCCTAATAAAAATGACACCCCCTGCACAGATAACTTTGAAATTACTCCTACTACAACAGGTCCTTTAAATAATTCTGAATTGACCATAGTATTGTGAAGAAATATTGACTCTACCACACCTCCAACCCCTTTAATCAAAGTGTCTCCCCTGTGTCAGTCCTTTGATCCAGACTTAAAATACTTTCCAAGAACAATGACTGAGCAGCCCCAGTGTCTCTAAGAATTTTAACTGCAACCTGTGATTCTCCCACTTTTACTGAAACCAAGCACTCTGACACAAAAGGTTTGAAAACATCCATGACACCCTTTACAGGTTTGGAACATCTGCTATCCTTAAATTCCACTCTTTGAATACATGTTTCTGGTAAAACCTCCTTTTCTTGTCTCTTTTCAATACTAGACAATTCACAATAACAGGTCCAGGTTTCTTACAAAAATGACATACAAATCCAGAAGTTCTGTCCTTTCCCACCTTACCTTCATCTTTTCTCTTAATATTCTCACCAGACTTAATTTCAAGTTTACTCGTCTGCTCCACACTAACCCGATGAACAGGCTTATTCATCTTTTACACATTAACTTTCTGAAAATTCCGAGTATTCTGAAATGCACCTTGGTGAAGTCGGCAAATTTGTCTGCTAATTTAGCCATTTGCCACCACGTCCCCATGTCTCTCTCATCCAGGTATAATTTAATCCCATTTGGAACACACCTTTTAATTTCCTCAATGAACATCAATTCTCTCAATCTGACAAAATCATTATTTATTCCTTTTGAGGCGCACCAATGGTCAAAACAGACAGATATTTTCAGAGTGAAATCCATACAAGATTGATTCCATGATTCCATAAAACTCCTACATTTTTGTCTATATGCTTCTAGAAACAACTCATAAGCTTTCAATACTGCTTGTTTAACAGGATCATAATTTGCCACTTGCTCTGTAGTCAAGCTAGAGGATGCAATTTGTGCTTTTCCCTTCAATACACTTTGGAGCATGAGAGACCATTTTTCTTTTGGCCATCGATAGACTTCAACAATCCATTGCTGATGGCCTAAAACTATTTACAAAAGAACCAATCCGACCATCATTTTCACCACAAACACGTTTCTTTCGAGCTCCAACCATAGCACTAACACTAACCCTCCTAATATGAATACCCTTCCCCAGACCATATGCAATTCTAAACCTCAATTTAGGCCTACTATTTATTTTAGCCACCTCAAGCCTAACAGTCGATACAATCTTAGCCTCAGAGTGAGCCTCAAACTCAAACTGTGCTTTTATAGGAGCCCTACCCACAGTAGCACAAACTATTTCCTATGTAATTACTCTTGGGTTTATTCTTTTATCTTCTACCTTGTACAAGGCACAAGGACTGCCTAAAGAAATCTCTTGGTGCCTGCCACATTGACCACCGCCAGTGGGCTGATATCGCCTCAAACCGTGCATCTTGGCGCCTCACAGTTCGGCAGGCAGCAACCTCCTTTGAAGAAGACCGCAGAGCCCACCTCACTGAAAAAAGACAAAGGAGGAAAAACCCAAAACCCAACCCCAACCAACCAATTTTCCCTTGCAACCGCTGCATCCGTGTCTGCCTGTCCCGCATCGGACTTGTCAGCCACAAACGAGACTGCAGCTGACGTGTACATTACCCCTCCATAAATCTTCGTCTGCGAAGCCAAGCCAAAGAAAGAAGAATTCTTTTATCTATAATTATCCTAACAGGTGGATTTACCTTCTATACATCTAACTTATCCCAAGAAGCCATCTGATTAATTCTTCCAAGCTAAACCCTTGCCATAATATGATATATCTCAACACTAGGAGAAACCATTTGAGCCCCCTCTGCTCCCACGCAAGAAGAATCAGAAAAAGCTTCAGGTTTTAATATAGAATACGCTGCAGGACCATTCACCCTATTCTTCTTCACAGAATAAACAGATCTTATTAAAAATATTGCTGCTCTGGCCCATGGTAGACATATCGGCTCCAGAGCTTTTGAAGGGTACCCAAAAGACTTCACTAATGGATTGTTGTTTACAAAAGGCAATAGGTGATAGAGCACATTGGAGCCACTGTTTTCTGGAAGAGAACTTTCTATTCTGAGACGGTCATGTGATTTTGCATGCAGAGAGAGTCAAACAAGATTTCTCTCAGAGAGAGAGAGAGTGATGCACAGAGATCACTTGTGCAGTCTTTCAGCCAGCAGACAGCAGCTGGGACTCGAATAGGACAAGCTGGCTAGCTTATGGAAAGCCCAGTTGTAAGACGACCTAGTCAAACCCCTTGTGGTTCTTGCAAGAGGAGAGGACTGGCTGTCTAATGTTTCACTTGGAATAAGGGAAACAAAAAGGAACTCTTGTGTTGACCTGAAAGAAAGATGTTATCATCTGGAGAACACTGAAGGGGCAAGTTTCCTCAGCAAGATACTGAAGTGGATGATTAAAAAGGAACAACAAATCTCTCTCTGAAAACCAACAAGAACCTTCCTGAGTGGTAACCATTTACCTTTCAAGTGTCAAAGTCTGGTGAACTTTATAAATGTTACATTCTGTGCACAGTATAAGAATGACCTTCAACCAGTTGTTACGGGGTCCAGAAGACCCCAATAACCAGAAGCAATAGATATGCACCAACACAGGGCCATTTAAACAAAGTTAGTTTTTAATTACAATTGAATAAGAAAACAGAATTAAACTTTAACTTATAACTTATCCAACTTCCTTAACCTACCGAACCTACTGAATCCCCCCTCTAGTATTAAGCGCAGGTGTGTCTAATGTATATTTAAGATTAGAAAAGTTCTTTGGATCACAATCCAATCTCACGGGTTGCAGGAAATTCTTGTAGAAGTTAACATTAACAAAGTTCACTTGGCTTTGGTGTTTAACAGGCAAATGGTTACCACTATGGAGGGTTTTTGCTGGTTTTCAGAGGGAGATTCCTTTTCCAGGACATCCCAACTGATTCCTTTTCAATCTGTCTTGCTGACGAAACTTGCCCTCTTCAGGTCTTTCTTTCAGGTCACCTTTCAGCCGCCAGTCTTCTACTTTGACCAGACAGCCTTTCAAAGTCTACCAGCTTGTCCTTCTGGCATTGATTTCTGTCTCTCTCTCTGTTTCACACCCTCCCTCTCTGAGGACGAAACTGTTCTCCTCTGCCTGCAAAGATCACATACTCTCCCAGGCAAACTGCTCTCGATACTTTGTTGCTTCCTGCAAAAAGCATTCTGCAAAAGTCCTGCAAATATTCTGTGTTTTGAAATGTGTGTGCAAGCTGCTCTTAACAATTCCTCCCAAACCACCTCTAAATACTCTGTCACACAGTGAACTTGGAGGAATGAGAAGTTAGATTGGACTGTGAACCAAACAACCTTGCTGAACTTACACACACATTACATGCACGTGCGTTGAGAAATAGAAGGAGCTTTTCTTTTGTTAATTAACTCAATAGAGATAAGTTAAAGTTTGATTTATTTTTATGTTTCCAGATAATTAAAAGAAACTTTTGTTTAAGTAACCATTTGTCTTGGTGAATATCTATTGCTGCTGGGTTTTGGGGTCCTCTGGGCTAGTATCAACTAAAACAGTACATTGACTTCTTTTTCTATGGCTCTCCCTCTCAATAGAACACCTCCCTATGTCTCTCAGGGCCACCTCCCCTCTCACTCTTTCAGGCACATATCCCTGTCCCTCTGGCACATCTCTCCCTCAGATAATTCTATCTCTTCCCACTTTGGACTAAGCCTTCTCTCTTTTACATGACAACTCTCTGTCTGCCCATTTCTCTCCCTATCTCAGACATCACCATCTCATTCTTTGTGGGACAATTCTCACTCTCTCTCTCTCACTCTCTCTCAGTCTCTCTATCTCTCTCTCTCTCTTTCTCTCTCCTCTCTCTATATCTCTCTCTCTCTCTCTCTCTCTCTCCCCCTTTCTCTCTCTCTCTCTCCCCATCCCCTTCCCCATACGCCCGAGACAACACCTTCTTTTCTATGGGACAACCCCCTCTCTCTCTGGGCTGGACAGATCTGCCTTGTTGACTCTGGAGACGGGGCTCCCTTTCAGGTGTCCGGAGATCACTCACCGATACTTGAGGTGTAGTCTGTAGTTCCAAAGATGTGCTCTGGTGCTCGATAATCCCGGGAGCAGATCAATGTGACGTTAGGTTCACCTTTGACCAGCTGCTTTGCTCTGTGATCAACGTCCACTCACGTTAAGTATCCTCACCTGCAACACTGCCTCAAGCACAGCCCCAGTTGCCCCCCGTGACATCATTTCATCCCCCCTGTGACATCATACCCCCTCTGTGACATCATCTCCCCCCCACCCCATGATGTGGATTTGTTAATTTCGGCGAATATCCTGCCTTCCTATTGGATGAGGTTTTTCTGATTATTTTATTAGTGATTTTCTAGCCTCAAACTTAGTTTCCAACTTTATCCGTGTGAATGTTCACATGGTCGGCCTTGACCACAATTCACATTGTCCATTTGATGCCGTTTCTGCAGAGCTCAAGCACTTTGTATCTCCCTTCCTCCTCAAACCCTTTATTCAACCCTGGACCTTTAACTCATCGTAATTACACAGGACACTGAAGATGTTCACAGCAAAGGGACGGATCGTAGGTCAGGATTTTGTGGGTTATCACAGCTCGGCGGCCAGAGCTCGAGCTGTTTCATATCCATGACTTTACCTGGTGGGGACGAGTTGGGCACCCCCTGCCCCTTCCTACAACAGTAGGGTGGGGCGGTGAGACATAACTGTCTACTTATAGTCATGTTCCCATGGATTTGTGCAGGAATCTTTGTCAAGGTGGGACCAATAAGCAGGCAGGGGCCTGAATGAAAAGGCAGGTGAGGGAAGAAGGGGCAAGGAGAGGAGCACAGACCAACAGGTGACCATAAGATATAGCAGCACAAGTAGGTCATTCGGCCCATCAAGTCCATCCCGACATCCATCATGAGCTTATCCATTTCCCCCTCAGCCCCACTCTCCTGCCTTCTCACCATAACCTTTCACGATTTAAAATAATTTAGACATACAGCACGGTAAGAAGACATTACACCCGTTGGGTCCGTCCTACCCAATTTACACCCCATTACCCTTCAAACTCCAATATATTCTGAAGGGAGGGAGGAAACCCACATAGACACAGGGAGAATGTACAAATACCTTACAGTCAGAGCTGATTCAAACCCAGTACCGGTCGCTGGCTCTATATGAGTGTTGCACTAACTGCTCACCCAATCCATATCCCTTCATTCCCCTCTCATCCAGGGTCCTGTCCAAATTTTACTTAAATGCAATAATCAAGCCAGCATTCACCACTTCAGCTGTCAGCTCATTCCACTCTCCCACCACTCTCTGTGCGAAGAATTTCCCCAAAAGTTTCCATTTATAATTTCACCTTTCACCCTTGACCCATGCCCTCTGGTTGATGTGTCAAATATACTCAGTGGGTTAAAAGCCTGCTTGCATTTATTCAATCTAAACCATTGATAATTCTGAGTCCAATGAAGCAGAGTGGTGCAGCGGAAGCGTGCTGGGCCCATAACCCAGACGTCGATGGATTGAAACCATCCTCTGCCTGTTATTCTTTGAGACCCATGGTTGGTGTTGAGGTTAGCATAACTCTTTTACGGTGCCAGATACTAGGCCCGGGATTCAAATCACACGCTGTCTATAAGGAGTTTGTACGTTCTCCCCGTGTCTAAGTGGTCTGCCCCAGGGTCTCTGGTTTCCTCCCATCGTTTGAAACGTAGTGGGGGTGTAGGTTAATTGGGTGTAAATTGGGTGGAACGAACTCATGGGCCGATGGCCTGTTACTCCTCTAACATATACAAATCTATCATCCTGAATCGTTGTCTGGCTTTTACTTCCGATGGAAGCTGTGCGACCTGTTGGGGTTCCCCAGTGGGTGGAAGGTCACTGCAGTGTCAACCTTTGGTGGATGCTGTCTCCCCCTACTGGTCTCTGCCAGCCCTGTAGGGTAATGGCTGATTGAAAGGGTGATCCAAAGAGGTTGTTTCCAATATAAACTTTATATTTAACTATTTACATTTAGATATACAGCATGGTAACAGCTCCTTGTGACGCACAAACCCGGGCCACCCAATTACACCTGTTACAGGATATGTTAGAATATATATGGATTAAATATGTCTTCAAAAGTATTTGATTGTGGGGGTTTGGTTTAAGTTACTCTTCACGAACAGTGTAACATTTCGCAAAAGGACTCGCATTTAAAATGGATCAACTTTGCTGAAGTGAGATATTGTGTCACCAGTGACATTGTAGAGAAAATGGAACTGCTTGGAGTGGACTTCAACAGGAGGGGCAAATGGAACATCATGTTGATCATGGCCAGGCTCAGATATTGATAATATCTTTCGAAAATTGAGTTTGGGCGCCTATAAGAGGTCTCTTCGATTTTACAAGCGGGGAGGAAAAAACTGACAGCTGATTTCTCTTTTGGAGAGAGAGTGAAAGAGAGAGAAAGAGTGAGAAGGAGAGTGAGAATGATAGAGAAGGAAAGAGAGAGAGAGAGAAGTCAGTTGCAGAGTATCTGTTGAGGCTGCAAAATGACAAGCTGGCAGCTTGGGAAAAAACACCATTTTGAAGACGGGTCGTGGATTCTGAGTTCAGCCTGTTGAAAAACTTTATAGTCCTGACAAGACGAAATTGCTGGCAAGAATGTTTGTCCTGAAATAAGGGAAACAAGAGGAACTCTGTGGTGACCTGGAAGAAGAGATTATCGTTTGAAAATCCCAAATGGGGCAAGTTTCTTCGGCAAGACATTGAAGTGGCTGATTGGAGGAAATCAGTTTGTGTGTGGTCAATGAGCGACAAATGTCTCTCTGAAGCGAACAAGAACCTTCCTGAATGGTAACCACTTAACTTTAGGCACCAGATTCTGGTGGAAATTTTAAAGGTTAAATTCTGTGTACAGTATGAGAATTGCCTAATAGCAGTGAACTTGGAGAAGGGAAACGTGAACCGGAAAACTTTCTTGAACATGTACCCTTTACATACACGTACACTTAGAACTAGAAGGGTGTTCATTTAGGTTAAGTGAAAACTAATGAGTATTAGATGTATAATTTTATTATGTTGAAAGGAAATTAAAACCAACTTTTGTTCAAGTAACCATTGTATTGGTGAATTTCTATTCCTGCTGGGTTTTGGGGTCCTCTGGGCTCATAACACATCCAATTAACCTCCACCCTTGGCAGGTTTTGAACGGAAGGAGGAAACTGTAGCACATAGAAACTGCCTACACAGACGCGGGGAGAAGGTACAAACATCTTAACGACAGCGGTGATTCGAACCAAGGTCCTGAATGCTGGCGCTCTCAGTGTTGCAGTATTCGCTAGTCTCACCGTGCCTCCCCTTTACATTTGAACCCAGTCCATATCCCGTCATCCCCATCTCATCCATGTATCTGTCCAAATTTTAATGAAGTGTTAAAATCAAGCCAGCATTCAGCACTTCAGCTGGCAGATCATTCAACACTCCCACCACTCTCTGAGTGAAGTTCCCCGAAAGATCCCTTTCAAAATTTCACCTTTCACCCTTGACGCATGCCCTCTGGTCCTTGTATCAAATATACTCAATGGGTAAAAGGCCTGCTTGCATTTATTCAATCTACACCACTGATAATTCTTTGTAGAATTTAGCAGAGTGGCGCAGCGGAAGCGTGCTGGGCCCATAATCCAGAGGTCGATGGATCGAAACCATCCTTTGCCAGATATTCTTTGGGAATATGTTGAGGTTAGCACATCTCTTTTACAGCGCCAGAGTCTGGGTCTATGTTTCGAATCACGCGCTCTCTGTAAGGAATTTGTACGTTCTCCCCGTGTCAGAGTGGTTTTCCCCCGGGTCTCTGGTTTCCTCCCACCATTTGGAAAGTATAGGGGGTGATGTTGCGATGATGTTTAAAGGAAATTTAAAGCAATGTTTGTTTAATTAACCATTGTCTTAGAAACATAGAAACATAGAAGATAGGAGCAGGAGTAGGTCATTCCACCCTTCGAGCCTGCTCCGCCATTCAACGAGATCATGGCTGATCTGAAAGTTCAGTACCCCGTCCCCACCTTCTCTCCGTAACCTTTAATACCCTTATACTGAAGAAATAGATCTAATTCCCTCTTAAATAGATTTAATGAACCTGCCTCTACTGCCCTCTGTGGCAATGAATTCCACAGATTCACCACCCTCTGGGTAAAGAAATTCCTCCTCACCTTGGTCCTAAATGTTTTGCCTATTATCCTCAAACCATGGCCCCAGGTTCTGGATTTTCCCATCCTTGGAAACATCCCATATGCATCCATTCTGTCCAGTCCTGCCAGAATTTTATATGACTCTATGAGATCCCCTCTCAATCTTCTAAACTCCAGCGAGTACAATCCCAATTTGCGCAAACTTTTCTCCTAAGTCATTCCTGCCATTCCAGGTATCAGCCTGGTGAATCGCCTCTGCACTCCCTCCATTGCAAGAATATCCTTTCTTAGATAAGATGACCAAAACTGCACACAATACTCCAGGTGGGGTCTCACCAAGGCCCTGTACAATATCCATATTGTAGTGCATTTGCCATGGATCTGCCCAGTCCCTCAATTTATCCAAATCACACTGGAGCTTCCTGACCCCCTCTTCCGTGCACACAACCCCTCCTAGCTTAGTGTCATCTGCAAATTTGGAGATATTACATCCAATCCCCTCATCCAGGTCATTAATGTAAATTGTGAACAGCTGGAGCTGGGGTCCGAGTACAGATCCCTGTGGTACCCCACTGGTCACCGCATGCCACTCAGAAAACGAGCCATTTATCCCAACTCTCTGTCTTCTACCTACCAGCCAGTTCTCAATCCACATCAATACTTTTCCCCTAATCCCATGAGCCTTGATTTTGGAAGTCAGTCATTTATGCAAGGCCTTATCGAAGGCCTTTTGGAAGTCCAGGTACACCACATCCACTGGCTCTCCCCCATCTATTTTACCTGTCACCATCTCAAAGAATTCCAATAGATTTGTCAAGCACGATTTACCTTTTGTAAATCCATGTTGACTCCGTCTGATCCCTTCTCTGCTAGTCATATGCTCCGCTATTAAATCCTTAATAATGGATTCCATCATTTTGCCCACTACTGATGTAAGGCTCACATGCCGATAATTCTCCGCTTTTTCTCAACCCCCCCTTTTTAAATAGTGGGGTAACATTATCTACCCTCCAATCATGGGTACTGATCCTGAGTCTATCGAGTTCTGGAAAATAATTCTTAAAGCATCTGCTATCTGAATGGCCACTTCCTTGAGTACCCTAGGATGTAGATTATCAGGCCCTTGGGATTTATCTGCCTTCAATCCCATCAATTTCCCCAAGACCATGTCCTTAGAGATACTGATTTCTTTCAGTTCCTCCCTTGCATTAGTCTCTATGTTTCCCAACATCCTTGGGAGGTTATTTGTATCCTCTCTTGTAAAAACAGAACTAAAGTACGAATTTAATTGGTCTGCCATTTCCTTATTCCCCATTATATATTCCCCTGATTCCGTCTTCAAAGGACCTACTCTGGATTTCACCAATCTTTTCCTCTTGACATATTTATAAAAGCTTTTGCAGTCAGTTTTTATATTTGCCGCAAGCTTACTTTCGTAATTTATTTTTGCTCTCTTGATTAATCCCTTTGTCCTCCTGTGCTGCATCTTGAACTGCTCCCAGTCTTCGATTGCGGTACTATTTTTGGCCAATTGATATGCTCTCTCTTTGGACCCAATGCTGTCTCTAATTTCCCTTGTTATCCACGGTTGAGTCACCTTTTTTGGTTTATTTTTATGCCAAACCGATTTTTGCAATTTCTCCATTGGATCTGTGAATGCTTTCCAATGTCTATCCACAGTCAACCCCCCAATAAACACCACCCAATCAATCTTACTCAACTCCCGTCTCATACCATCAAAATTCCCTTTATTTAAATTCAGGACCTTAGTCTCGGTTTTAATTTCATCACTCTCCATGTCGAGTGAGAATTCGATCATATTGTGATCGCTCCTACCCAAAGGGCCTCACACAACAAGATTGTTGATTATCCCCTTATCATTGCATAATACCCAATCTAAAATGGCTTGCTCCCGAGTTGGTTCCTCGACATATTGCTCTAGATAACCGTCATGTAAACATTCAAGGAATTCCTCCTCCTCAGTATTTTTACTAGTTTGACTAGTCCAATCTACATGCAAATTAAAGTCTCCCATGCTGACGGCTGTTCCCTTATTGCACGCTTCTCTAATTTCTCTTTTAATTAATTCCCTCACCTCTACACTACTATTTGGAGGCCTATATACCACCCCCACTAACGTTTTCCACCCCTGGCTATTCCTCAGTTCTACCCATATAGATTCCGCATCTTCTGAGTTAATATCCTTCCTGTCAATCGTGTCGTTTCCTTCTCTCACCGTCAATACTACCCCACCCCCTTTTCTTTCTTGCCGATCCCTCCTAAATATCGTATACCCCGGGATGTTAAGTTCCCAGGCTTGCCCACCCTGCAGCCATGTTTCTGTAATCCTAATCAAATCATATTTGTTTATCTCAATTTCCACAGCTAATTCATCTACCTTGTTCCGAATGCTTCTTGCATTAAGATATAAAGACTTCAGATTTGCTTTTTTCACCCTCCTTGCTCTTTCTGATTTTTTACTTTCGCTGCCTAACCTAACTTTTCCTGTTTTATCTTTTCTGTCCTTTGCCCTATCATACAGTTTCCCATCCCCCTGCCAAATTAGTTTAAACCGCACCTGAAGGCTGTACCAAACCTAGCTGCCAATATATTGACCCCTGTTGGGTTTAGGTGTAACCTATCCTTCTTGTAGAGGTCATGCCTTCCCCGAAAGAGATCCCAATGATCCAAGAAGCCAAAACCCTGTCCCTTACACCAGCCCCTCAGCACACATTCATTTTTCTTAATCTTCCATTTTTCTCCTCAGTTGCACTTGGCACAGTGCCAGAGATCACCACCCTGGCTGTCCTATTTCTTAGTTTCTGTCCTATCTTTCTGTAATCCTTTTTCAGTACTTCCTCCTTTTTATCAATGTCATTGGTTCCCACATGTACCAAGACATCAGGCTGTTCGCCTTCCCCTTTTAGAATACCCTGGATCCGATTTGAGATATCCCGCACCCTTGCACCAGGGAGGCAGCACACCATGCGGGCATACCTATCTGGCTCACAGAATCTCCTGTCTGTATTTCTGACAATGGAGTCCCCAATGACCACTGCATTCCTCTTTACCAGGGACCTGGTCACTGTGGCCAGCTTCTGTCAGGTCATCTTCCTCAACAGCATCCAACACAATTTACCTGTTGCTGAGAGGGATGTTCACAGGTGTGCTCTCTATTTTCCTGGTATTTTTCTTCCCTCCCCTGACAGTTCCCCACTTACCAGACACATCTGGTCTTAGGGTAACTATGTCCCTGAAAGTTGAGTCTATCAACTCCTCACTCTCCCTTACCAGCCGTAGGTCCTCAAGTTGCAGCTCCTGTTCCCCAACTCCGTCCTTAAGGAACTGCATCTCGGTGCACCTGACGCAGATGTGGCTATTTGGGAGGGTGGGACTCACCCATGGTTCCCACATCTGACATCCAGTACAAAGCACTAACCTCATAGGCATGACTGAGCTAAAATACCTTTCTCCACGCCTGCTTTTGCCTAAGCCTGTTGAGCCAAAGGCTGGAAGCCCCACTCTTTCAGTGCCCCACTCACTCAGAGCGCCGCTCCTCGCTGGCCGCCCCCTCCCCTTTTACTCCTTTTACTGGCCGCTTGACCAATTAACCCAGTCACTCTCTCCAAGCTCCTGCTCCTCTGACTCACAGCTCAAACTCCAGCTGTTGCCTCCTCAGACTCCCAGCCCGATTTGAGTAGGCCCAAGCCCCAGTAAACCCTTGTATTTAACTGCTTACCTCCACGTCACTCTCTCCGAGCTTCTCCTCCGTCGACTCCCAGCTCGAATTTACATTTAGATTGGACCAGCCAAATTAGTAAGTCCAGCTATTTATTCTACTCACCCTCTGATGCTGTCTCTTGGCTCCTCGTCCTCTCACCCGACACCAGGCCCTGACTCACTGTCTCCTCTGACCCTGAGTCTGAGTCTGACCTTTCTTGGTGAATTTCTATTCCTGCTGGGTTTTGGGGACCTCTGCGCTCATTACACATCCAATTAACCTCCACCCTCTGGACGCTTTGAACTGTGGGAGGAAACTGGAGCTCCCGGATGATCCTTACACAGTCATGAGGAGAGTGTACAAACACTTTACAGGCAGCGCCGATTTGAACCCCAGTCACAGTCGCTGACCCTCAAAGAGTGCTGCACTAACAGCTAAAGTAACCGTGCCACACCTGTCCATATGAACCTAATCCATTTCCCCTCATTCCCCTCTCATCCAAGGACCGGTCAAAAATTTACTTAAATGTCATAATCAAGCCAGTTTTCACCACGTCAGGTGGCAGCTCGTTCCACACTCCCACCACTCTCTGCAGGAAAAAGTTCCCCCAAATGTTTCCTTTCAACAATTCACTTTTCACCCTTGACCCATGCCCTCTGGTTCTTGTGTCACCTAAACCTGCTTACATTTGTACTGCTCATAATCCTGTTTCCATGAAAGCAGAGAGGCGCAGAGAAAGCGTGCTGGGCCCATAACACAGAGGTTAATGAATTAAAACCATCCTCTGCTAGATATTCTTGGGAGCCATGGTTGGTGTCGAGGTTAGCACAACAATGTTACAGCACCAGAGACTGGGCCAGGGGCTCGAATCAACACTGTCTGTAAGGAGTTTGTACGTTCTCCCCGTGTCTGAGTGGGTTTTACCCAGCGACTCAGTTTAATACGTACTGGGGGTGTAGGCTAATTGGGTGTAAATTGGGTGGCACAGACTCATGGGCCGAAATGGCCTGTACATCTAAATCTATCAGCCTGGCTCCTCGACTGCCCTTCACTTCTGATGGAGGCTGCCGGATCTGCTGGGTTTCCCCAGTGTGGGGTGCGGCACTGTATTGTAAACCTTTTGTGGTGTGCTGCCTCCCCCTACTGGACTCTCGCAGTACTACATGGCCATGGCAGATTGAAAGGTTGAACCAAATTGGTTGTTTCCATGTTAAACGTTATAAATATTTAAATTTAGACATACAGTGCGGTAACAGGCCCTTCAGCCTTTGAGCCTGTGCCACCCAATTACACCCAATTAACCAACTAACCCGGTTCATTTTGAATTATGTGAGGAAAACGGAGAACCCGGACAAAACTTATGCAGTCACAGGTGGAACGTGGAAACTCTTTTCAGACGGTCGTGATTCGAACCCTGGTCAGGACACTCTCGATAAAACTGCTGTAGAAAGTTGACCTGATGCTGGCCGGTCACCTTCCCTACTTCAGTCTATAAGGAACTGAAGTTTCGGTTGTACCTTCCTGACAAGTGAGGAGATGTTGTGTGTCCAGGATCGGTCTCTTGTTCAGTGAACTCCAAGGAATTTGGTGTCTTCCACTCTCTCCACTACAGAGTTGTTGATGTGTAGTGGACGGTGGTCAGTCCTCGTCCTCATGAAGTCGGCAATTGTGTCCACATTGAGACCCAGTATGTTACACTTACCTCAGTTCATGAGATTTTCCACCCCTTCTCTGTTGTACGATCCGTCGTTATTGCTGACTAGGACAACTACTGAGATGTCATTTGCAAACCTGATGACACTGTTGGAGCTGGAGGCAGTCATGGGTCAGTGGGACTTGATATGAAAAAGTGGTGTAGCACAGAATAGAGGGGACGAGTGGCTTGTTTCTGTGCTGTAAATGTTCTATTGTTTTGTGGAATATCTGATGTCTAAATATAAATGTTTTGTGTCTAATTATTGTTTTTTGAGAAGTGGAGGCTCCTATAAAAAACCAGGGGATGTGTTTTGAAGGAAAGTACAGTGTTTTTATAAAAGAGAAAAGGTTGTATTTGTCAAAATTTGTGGTGTTTTTTATACAAACCACCACTTTTTTCTACAGTAATGTATGCAGTTTTCATGTAAATACCCAAAACTTTGAATCACAAATTGAGACAATGAGATAAAGGAGCAGAGGTAGGTCATTCAGCCTGTCGAGTCTGCTCCACCATTCCATCATGAGCTGAACCATTCTCCCACATCCCCACTAAACTGCTTCTCCACTCACCCTTGGTACCCTGTCTGTTCAGAGAGCTGGGAATGGGAAAACATGGCAGCACTGCCAGTCCTTCTGTAAGGACAGTGCTGTCAAAGACCCACGGAGAGTGGAAACACAGCGCTCTGACATGGGCTTCTACCATCCGGTCCAAATGCGGTTGGATCCGTACAGACTTTAAAAGGACCGTTAATTGACCTGGCGGTGGTTTTATATAAAAATACTGCAGCCACAGGGACGGCCTCCAGGATCGCAGGGCCGATGAGCGGCAGCAGCCAGGAGAGGCTACCAACTCTGGGGAAGCAGAGGACTGGCACAGGGCACCAGAAAATGGGGAGCTCACCCCCTGGTTTAAGAAGGAGATGCAGAGGAGGTGACTCATGGGACGGTGACCACAGCGGCAGACCAGAGAGGGATCCTGTGGTTGAACACACAGGCCGCGGATGATTCGGGGCAAGTAACCTACTCTGGCTGCGGGCGATTCCGGTCAAGGGATTCACACCGGGCCGCGGACTGCAGGAGTCTGGCTCGAGACTGACCGAAGGTACCTGAACCAGGATGTGCGAGGGTGCCGAGGTCACTGAAGGGCTTCTAATCGTGGTGGGGAATCGGATCGGGACCTCAAGCGGCTGATGGTTTGGACTGGACTCTGTCTGGCTACAGGAGCTAGTGGGAGGGTTGGAGGTGAATTGAAGGACACTCAGTGACGCTCATCGAACTCTCATTTACTTCTCTTTCTCTGACTGGAAGAGGCGCTTCAGACAATTTCTGTCGATGGCCAATCTGTCTGCCCTACAGCAGACGAAAAGCAAATTTGAGTAATATTGCACTGACTTCATGACATGACAATAAATTGAATCTTAACTCTTGGAAATGTAAGAGAGATATCTGACCCTCTGTTTTATATACACAGAGAGTGGTGGTGCCTGGAATGCATTGCCGAGGGTGGTGATAGAGGCTGGTACAACAGGGACATTTAAGACTCTTTGACAGGCAGATGTAAGGATAATAGAGGGTTATGGGTGTGAAGTGGGGAGGGGTTAGATTGTTATGGAGTAGGTTGACATCGGTCAAAACAACATCGTGGCTCTAGGACCGGTCTGTGCCCTGTTCAATACTGTTGGGCTCATAAGGAGGATTCCAACAGTGGCAGTCTGGATGGTGATACAGATGGGGAAAGATGTGGGCTTCACTGAGGCCCCCTCTTCCCAACAAGGGTTGGGCACGATGTACATGGCTCAATGTACGTGATACATTCTCTCATGGTCTTGTGCTTACTTCCGACAGGAAAGGAGGGGGCTTGAGCCCTGCTTCCCTATTCCCTCCCAACAACTGATCATATCTATTGTCGCATTTTTGCAGAATCATTGCAATTAAATCCAGTTTTAATTTCCAGACGTTACTGTGGAATTCCCTTAAAAAATGATGTGCTGCCACTCAGATCAGAAAGTTTCCCACCGTGGAAACAGGCCCTTTGGTCCAACTTCAGATTTATGGTCAGAGTTACGTGCAGGAAGTCACATACAACCCTGTGATTCTTTTTCCTGTGGGCGAGACAGAGTCACCATGTCTTGGTCATGCTGAAACGAACCAACCCAGTGTACGCACGGAAACAAATAAAGAACAATTGGAAACAAATGATGCAATACAGATTCCAATTTATTGTCAAGTGCACACATGGCATCACATAAAATCCTGAGAATCATTTTTTCCTCGGAGCCAGACACAATTATCACTTGTTTGTGGTGCAAAAGAACTGAACAGAACATAAATGTGCAAACAAATCAAGAACTGGAAACAAACTGGAAAAAATTCAATCAAGTCCAAACATTCGAGCCGTTTAATGAGTCCCGATTGGGTTTGTTGTTGGATGGTGGAGGAGTAGCAGCTGTTCCTGAACCTGCTGGTGCGAGTCTCGTGGCAACTCTAGCTCTTTACTGATGGTAGCAATGAGAACAGAGAGATGCAGAGTGTTGTGAATCCTTGACGAACGCTGCTGCTCTCCGACGGCAGTGTTCCTCGAAGAAGTTTTCAGTTTGGGGAGG